>NW_016983643.1:0-895 GCF_001483705.2 Eufriesea mexicana | reverse complement strand
GGCACCGAACCGTCTGGTGCGGTACCAGTCCGTGTCGTCTTCTAGTTCAAGGGCCAGCTCCTCAGCGACGTCGAATGCTTCGACCACGTGTCGTGGGTCTCGTCGTCGCAGCTCCGTACGTATCCGCGGGTCTATGCCTCTTATAAAGCAGGATAGCGCTAGTTCGTCTATACGACGCGTATCAGAGGTGTCATAATCGAGGATAGCATTCCTCAAGTCCTTTACGCGATTTACGTATTCGGCGATGCTCTCTCGCGTCTCCTGTCGGACAAGCACAAGTTGCCCGCGGTATACCTCGTTGCAGTGAGGGCGGTCGAATTTAGCCTTCAGACGGGAGCAGACTTCCGCTACTGTTTCGAGGTAACAGCCCTCGATAGCGCGGTATGCGCGCCCTCGCAGGCTGCCTCCCAGTAGCCTCACAAAAGCTGCTTCTGCGTCAGGCGCAAGCATATCCCGTGCTCGTCTTAGTGCTTGACAGTACGATATAACTGTCATGTTTGTCCCGTCGTACGGTGGGAGAGAGTCTAATGCGCGGTTAATGGACATATTTGTCGCATCTATCCGCTCTATTGCCGCTGAAATGGAATGTGTCGTCTGGTCGGAGGTGCGTAGCGAGGTTGCTTGTGCCACTTCCAACTCATGTCGGAGCAACTTCGTCTTACAACGCTCCTCTTCTAATGTTTGTTTCTCGCGTTCGAATTCTTGTTTTTCTATTTCCAGTTCTTCCCGTCTTTTGCGTAACAGTCTTTCCTCGTCATTTAGTCGTTGGTGGGGGCTAGTCGCCTCATTGTCAGTCGAGCTAGATTGGGATCTCGTGGTAGGCATTTCGGAACTTCGCGAATACAGCGCGGGGAAGTTAATCGAAACGTGCAGGAAGCTTTGCTTTTACACGCGT
>NW_016983642.1:0-739 GCF_001483705.2 Eufriesea mexicana | reverse complement strand
AGTGGAAAGTAAAAATTCATTAATTTGTCATTTTCGTAAAAGAAACGTATTTGTATTCGATCAATTGATAATAATAAATATACGCATAATAAATATAATAAATATAATTGATAATAATAAATATAATAGCAAAATACGGCTATTTTAAAAAAATGCAATATTTTCCCGCGAGAAAAATAACTAGCTTGACCAGCCGCAACCTACTTCCTGTTGGCGGTAAAGCAGGCATACCGGTAACAAATGAAAGAATATTCTCGCGCATCAACGTGAAACATTAAAGATTTTCTCAAAACGTTCCGTGAAGTAATGATATCGCCGATTGATGTTTTAATTACTACAACTGAAGAAATATATATTTATGAACAATAACGCGATTTCTCGGGTATTAGTTTGTGACGGCAGTTATAGGTTACGTTTGAAACGTTATCGTAATATTTACGAACAGTACGCAACAAAAGTTTAAGAAATTGTGAAAAATTTACGAAGTTCCAGATTACTAGCTGTGAACATTTCTTCATTGGTAATATACTACGTGTAGAAAAAAGTGATGTGACAGTGCCAATCGTATAACGACACATCTGTGAAATGAAGTGGTGTGAATGTGGATCGTGTAACGCTATTGCATAGTCTACAATCGTCGAATGTACTAGATTCTAGATTTCAATTGTCCAGTAATATATTTGAATATTTTTACACTCAATAGACAGTTTGTTAAAAGTTTTTCCAACTTTTCTTCAAT
>NW_016983641.1:0-275 GCF_001483705.2 Eufriesea mexicana | reverse complement strand
ATATCAGGTTATAGATTTTGAATAGACCTATTCTCTGGCAAGTAGATGGCTGTACTTGCCATTAGACTGATGGCGTTAGGCGGTCTATTCACCATGATATAGCAGGTTATGGATTTTGAATAGACCTATTCTCAGGCAAGTAGATGGCTGTACTTGACATTGGATTGAAGGCGCTAGGAGATCTAGTCACAAAGCTGTGACAGCTTATATACTTTGAATAGACTTATTCTCTGACAAGTAGATGGCTATACCTGCCTATGGATGAATGCGTTAGG
>NW_016983640.1:0-517 GCF_001483705.2 Eufriesea mexicana | reverse complement strand
AAAATAATAGGAAGAGTGATATTTATGATAAAGCTGTTATTAGTGCTTTTAAAGCAGACAGAAGGGCTTATGGTACTAGAAAATTAGAAGGCATTCTAAAACAAGAAAGGATATAATTTTCACGAAGGTACTTTTCACGAAGAAAAATTAAAAAAAATTATGAATGAATATAATTTAACTCTAGATTTACGGAGCCCGTCAATTTGACGGAAGGGTTGCTCCAATTGTACGATGGTATAATTGATTAGAAATTAAACAAATCGTTAAAGAAGAGGTACATGGTTTTCATTATCTGTTAACTTGACAGGCGTCCTTAGAAGTAGGTATACGAATAACGTCTTTAAACCTAGTGAAAACATCAGAATATACTAAATAAATATTTACAAATCATAAAAATAATAAGGTAAATGATGATCGAATCAGCAATATTGTCAATAGAATCTTTAATATTAGGGTTCAAAGAGCAGTTGTCATTACTGACATATCCTACGTGCAAGTTGGTGACAAATGGAACTAT
>NW_016983639.1:0-1618 GCF_001483705.2 Eufriesea mexicana | reverse complement strand
GTGCTCTCCTATAATATATTCTGCTTGGGTCTGGGGAACTCAGCAATAAAGGTCTTGTCACGTAAGGTAGGGTTATGTTACGTTTGGTTACGATACGTTTGGTTACGTCACGTTTGGATAGGTCTGGATAGGATAGCGTTGACTTTAGTGCTATATACAGTTATTCGGTGGAACTCTGCGCCCTACCATGCACTAATACTTTCTGCTTGGCTCTGGGGAGGCCAGCAATAGTGGTCAAGCCGTGCTGGGTTGGAACAGTTAACGATTGGTTAGGTGAGGCTGGGTAAAGTTCGGTTAGAATAGCTTCGAGTTTCGTGGTATACACCGTCATTCGGTGGATTTCTGTGCTCTACTTTGCCCTAATATGTTTCGCTTGGCTCTGAGGAGGCCAGCAATGGTGGTTCCAATTGTTCCTGCACGTTAAGTTGTGTTAAGTTAAGCTAGGTTACATTTCGTTTGGTTAGATTAGGATAGAGCGGCATTGACTCTTGTGCTTTGCACTGCGATTCTATGTATTTCTGTGCCTACTCTCCTCTAACACATTCTCCTAGGCTTTAGGAATGGCAGCATAAGTGACCGCGGCACGTTATGTTGCGTCAGGTTACGTTTGGTTATCTTACGGTTTGATATTAGTAGAGGATAGCTTCGACTTTTTTGCTTCACACTGATATTAGTTGCGCCTCTACGCTCTACAGTGCTCTTATGTGCCCCGCTGGGCTCTGGGAAGGCCTGCAATTGTGGTCTCGACACGCTATGTTGAGTTATGCCACGTTAGGTTATGTTACGTTTGCATGGGTAAGTTTTGGATATCTTTGCCTTTTCTGCTATGCGCTGCGTTCCTATAGATTTCTGCGCTGTACTCTCCTGTAGTGTGTTCTGCTCGGCTCCGGGGAGGCCAGCAATAGTGCTCGGGGCACGTTTTGTTGAGTTACTCTAGGCTTGGTTCGTTTACGTTGGGCTAGGTTAGGATAGCTTTGCCTCTTCCTTTATACCCTGGCATTGAATGGGTTTCTGCGCTCTACTCTCCTCTAATATGCTCTGCCCGACCCTGTGGAGGCCAGCAATTGTGGTGACGAGGAGTTAGATTGAGTTAGTTTATGTCTGGTTATTTTACGATTGGCTAGATTAGGAAACGAAAGCTTTGACTTTGGCGCTGTGCACTGCTGTTCGGTTGATTTCTGCATTCTACTGTGCTCTACTGTGCTCTACTTACATCTGGGGAGGACAGCAATGGCGGTCTCAGCACTTTATGATGAGATAGGCTGCTTTAGATCAGTTCAGGTCAGGTTTCGATATCATAGACTTTTGTGCTGTACACAGCATTGTGGCGGACTTCTGCGTCCTTCCGTTCTCAAATGCTCTCTGTTTGGCTCTGGGGAGGCCAGCAATGGTGGTTGCGTCACGTTATGTTTAGTTTGCCAACGTTTGGTGAAGTTACATTATTTTGGAGTAGGTTCGGACAGCTTTGACTTTTCTGGTGTACACTGCTGTTCTAAGGATTTCTGCGCTCTCCTCTGCCTTGCTATGTTCTGCTCGGCTTTGGGGAGTCCAGGAATAGCCGTCGCGGCACGTTAGATTGGGGTAGGTTGCGTTTGGTTGTGTTACGATTGTTTAGGTT
>NW_016983638.1:279-823 GCF_001483705.2 Eufriesea mexicana | reverse complement strand
ACATCAATATTTGTCGAAAATATTAATAGAATTGAACTTTTTAGTCAGATTCTATTGCAATGCTATGGCTATAGCAAACCAATGGGATCTTTTCTTCTTATTTACGAAGAATGGCTTGCTCACCACAATATTGGACGAAAATGTCAATAAAATTGGACTTTTCGGTCAGATTATATTGCAACGCAATGGCTACAGCAAACCAATAGGATCTTTCCTCCTTATTTATGTAGAATATCTTGCTCACCACGATATTAGTCGAAATTGTTATTAAAATTGAGCTTTTCAGTCAGATTCTATTGCAATGCTGTGGCTATAGCAAACCAGTAGAACCTTACCTCGTTGCTTACGCAGAAAAGCCTGCTGACATCAATATTTGTCGAAAATATTAATAGAATTAAACTTTTCAGTCAGGTTATATTGCAATGCAATGGCTGTAGCAAATCAATAGGATCTTTCCTCCTTATTTATGTAGAATATCTTGCTCACCACGATATTAGTCGAAAATGTCAATGAGATTGAGTTTCCCGGTCAGTATCTAATGCAA
>NW_016983638.1:0-223 GCF_001483705.2 Eufriesea mexicana | reverse complement strand
CCTCAACAAGATACTAGTCGAAAATGTCAATAAAATGGGTCTTTTCAGACAGATTCAATTGCAATGCATTGGCTACCGCAATCCAATAGAATCTTTCCACGTTATTTATGCAGAAAAGCCTGCTCAGATCAATATTTTTTGAAAATATTAATAGAATTCAACTCTTCAGTCGGATTATATTGCAACGCAATGGCTACAGCAAACCAAAAGTGTCTTTCCTCCT
>NW_016983637.1:0-644 GCF_001483705.2 Eufriesea mexicana | reverse complement strand
AGGAAAGATCCTTTTGTCGTGCTATAGCCATTGCAGTGCTGTAGAATCGGCCTGGAAAGTTCAATTTTATTGACATTTTCGACTAATATCGCGCTGAGCTAGCTTCCTCGCATAAGTATGGAGGAAAGATCCATTTTGCGTGCTATAGCCGTTGCAATGCTGCAGAATCGAGCTGGAAAGTTCAATTTCATTGACATTTTCGTCTAATATCGTGGTGAGCTAGCTTCTCTGCATAAGTATGGAGGAAAGATCCTGTTGGCGTACTATAGCCATTGCAATGCTGTAGAATGTGGCCGGAAAATTCAATTTTATTGACATTTTCGAGTAATATCGTTGTGAGTTGACTTTCTTGCATAAATAAGGAGGAAAGATACTATTGGCGTGCTACTATTGGCGTGCTATAGGCATTGCAATGATATAGAATCTGGCTGCAAAGTTCAATACTATTGACAGTTTCGACTATTATCGTGGAGAGCTATCCTTCTTGCCTAAGTAAGCAGCGTAGATTCTATTGGCGTGCTATAGACACTGCAATGATACAGTATGTGGGTGGAAAATACAATTTTATTAACATTTTCGACTAATATCGTGGTGAGCTAACTTCCTTTCATACGTAAGGAGGAAAAGTCCTTTTGGAGTGCTAT
>NW_016983636.1:0-832 GCF_001483705.2 Eufriesea mexicana | reverse complement strand
TTTACATCGTCAATGAACAATATAGTCCTACGGCTATATTATTGTGACGATGGCCGAACTCATTACTTTGTTGCCTCTTGTTAATATCTCGGCAGATAAAGGATCTGCATTTCTCGTTCTAGATTAGCAGTGGAATATTTATCATCAGTTTACAAATTATTCAAGCGGATTGTGTTCTGTTGGATGACATACTAAATGCCGTACTGTGAATTGTAGATATCTCTAGCCATAGCTGTACAATACAAACGTTAATCTAGAATAACCTTCGAATTTACAATATCAGTGAAGAAAGTGGCCCAACGGCTGCATTGCTGTGACGTTGTGTGTACGTTGTACGGTGATGTAAATTGTTAATTACCCGTGTGGCAGTGCACCTATAATTTGTAATTCTGGAAATGGTATAGAACTTAAGTCCTCGTTGAAAAGGTTAATCCGACGGTGACTGTGCTATATTGGTGGATGTAATAAATAAAGTAATGTCAATTAGAAGAAGCTTAAAACGACCGTAATATCCATGGCTTACTCTGGAACAGCTCTGGTATTTACATCATCACTGAATAAAATTATTCAACGGCTACAATGCTGTTACGATGAATATACTACGTTCTGTGTTGCCAATCTTAATTTCTCGAGGGATAACGTATCAGCATTCCTCGTTCCAGCATTGCTGTGGAATAAACGCTATCAGTGAACAGATTAATCCAGCCGCAACAGTAATCTGTTGGAAGACGTGCTACATGCCGCACTGTCAACTGTAAATACCTCTAGCCATAACCGCAGAATACATAGGTTATACTAGAATCGCATTCGAATTCACATGATTAGTGAACAA
>NW_016983635.1:0-508 GCF_001483705.2 Eufriesea mexicana | reverse complement strand
GGCATATCAGTGGAGGGCATAGCGCAGTGGACCAGAGAATGGCAGTGTATTGCTCGAAAGTCATAGTTATCCTACCCTAATCAAACGTAACATGAGCGAACGTAACGTAACACAGACTGACATGCCACGACCGCTATTGCTGGACTCACGAGAGCTAACGACATTATTGCAGAGCAATGTAGAACGCTGAAACATACCGAATAGCAGTGTATAGCTCAAAAGTCAAAACTATCCTAACCACACCTATCCCAACTTGACATAGCCGAACGTAGCATAACAGAACTCAACGTGCTGAGAGCACTATTCCTGGCTTCCACAGAGGCAAGCAGGGTATGATAGCGCACTGAAGAACGCAGAAGCACATAGGATAGCAGCGTATAGCACAAAAGTCAAAGATACGATAACGAAACACAACGTTGCCTAACATGAACAAACGTAATGTAACCCAAACTAACGTGAGGCGACCACTATTGCTGGCCTCCCAATAGTCGAGCAGAGCACAGTAGAG
>NW_016983634.1:0-635 GCF_001483705.2 Eufriesea mexicana | reverse complement strand
TAATAGTGGTTTTGGAATATTATGTAGGGATCGGACACGTTTGGTTATGCAACGTTAGCTACGATTAGGTTTGGAGAGCTTCGACTTTTCTGCTATACACTGCAATTCTATGGATTTCTGCGCTCTACGTACCTCTGACATGCTTTGCTTGTCGCTGTAGAGGCCTGAAACACTGGCCGCAGCACGTGTAGAGATAGATTACGTATGGATAGGTTAGGTTAGGACAGCTGCGGCTGCCGCTGCGCGCCCATGCATCCAGGACGGGGAGCACAGCCCCGATCGTCCGGTGCCGTCGGCTGCACGGCTCCCTCAGCCGAGCTCGTCAGGCGGTCATCACGGACTGTCGGGCAATTCGCCCCAACTAAACGGCCTAAACAGCTTCAGAAGCACCGTCGCCGCCCCGGTGGAATAGTCCATAGATACAGTTCTCCCCCACCCAAAGACAACCTGACCTTACCTAACCTAATATAACGTGGCCTAACTCAACGTAACTGGCAGCAACTGCTATTTCCGGCATACACAGGGCCAAGCAGGACATAGTAGAGCTGGGTAGAGCGCGGAAATGCACCGACAAGCAGTGTATCGCACGAAAGTCCGAGTTAAACTAACCGAAATAAACATAACCTAACCTTATC
>NW_016983633.1:0-950 GCF_001483705.2 Eufriesea mexicana | reverse complement strand
ACGTAGCCTACCACAACGTAACGTGCTGTGGCCACTATTGATGGCACTACCAGTTCCAATTATGATATAGTAGAGCACAGTACAGCGCAGGAATACTTGGAACAGGAGTGACTAGCACAAAATTCGAAGTAGCCTAACCTAACCTAGCCAAGCGTAACATATACAAACGTAGCAAAACGGAACCTAACATGGCGACAAAGCTATTACTGGCCACCACAGAGAGAAGCATAATGTACTAGAGCTCAGTGGCGCGCAGAAATCCCTCGCAATGCAGTGAATAGCACAAAGACGTAGACATCCTAACACAATTTAAGCCAACCAAGCGTAGCGCAACCCTCCATGACGTGCCGTGACCACTCATCATGGCCTCCCCGGAGCAATGCAGAATGCAGCAGAGCGCAGAAGGTCACAGAAGTCCACAGAATAGCAGTGTAAAGCGCAGAAGTGAATGTAGTCTATACTAACGTAGCCAAACGTGTGCCCGAACGTAACTTAACACAACCTATCTTGGAGAGACCACAGTTGCTCGCCTCCACAGAGACAGGAACAAGGCACCAAAACACAGTATAGCACAGAATTCCACCGCACTGCAGTGAATAGCACAAAAGTCGGACATACCCTGACCCAACCTTACCGTACCTAACTGAACCAAACGCAGTGTAACTAAGCATGACGTTACGAGACCAACACTTCTGACCTCCCAAGAGCCATGCAGGGCATATTAGAGCACATTGGATCACAGAAATGCGCCGAATAGCAGTGAATAGCACAAAAGTCAAAGTAGCCTATCCTAACACAGCCTAACGTAACTCATCCAAGCATAGCCAAACGCAACCTAACATCGCGAGGACACTACTGCTGGCCTCCACAGAGAGAAGCGGAATGTACTAGAGCACAGTAGAGCGCAGCAATTCCTCGCATAGCGGTGAATGGTACAAAAGCTGTACGTA
>NW_016983632.1:0-536 GCF_001483705.2 Eufriesea mexicana | reverse complement strand
CCTTCTATAACATAGTTACAATGTAAACAATAAACTAACTCTTTCTCTTTATTTATAACTTCTCATTTTTCTTAAGTTTTTACTTCATCATCACTTTCCCAATCGCTATTGCAGACTTTTTTTCTTTTCTTATTTGGAGGTCCAGGTGATTCAACAGCTGGTTGTGAGCTTTATTTTAGATCAGTTAAATGATCATGATCTGATTTGCCCTTACCACTAAACTTTTTACTTAATATCACAGATTCTTCATCATCTTCCTCTGCTTCTTTACCAAATGATAAAAGATTGCAGTCTCTGCAACAAAATTTTTCATTACAAAGAATAATACCATCAGGCCTAAATTCTCAAACATATATGATTTTTACTTTACCACTGCTGTTTTAGTTTTTGAACTGTCCTTTACTTCTGCACTTTTCTGTACTATTATTCTTGATGTAATAACAGAAAATGGATTGTTCAATATTTTAGTTTTCATCAATCTTGGAGGATAAAGTAGTCCATCATTCTACAAAAAAGGAGGAAATATTATACTGATA
>NW_016983631.1:550-788 GCF_001483705.2 Eufriesea mexicana | reverse complement strand
CCTTCAATCCAATGGCGAGTACAGCCAACTACTTGCCAGAGAATAGGTCTATTCAAAATCAGTGACCTGTTATAGCTCGGAGAACAGATGGTCTAACGCCTTCAGCTCAATGACAAGTACAGCCATTTACTTGCGAGAGAATAGGTCTATTCAAAATCTATAATCCGTTATAGCTTGGTGAATATGTCGCCTAGCGCCTTCAACCAATGGCAAGTACAGCCGTCTACTTGCCAGGCAA
>NW_016983631.1:0-522 GCF_001483705.2 Eufriesea mexicana | reverse complement strand
CAGCTTGGTGAATAGATCGCCTAACGCCTTCAATCCAATGGCAAATACAGCCATCTTCTTGCCACAGAATATGTCTATTCAAAATCTTAGAGCAGTCACAGCTTGGCGAATAGAACGCCTAACGCCTTCAATCCAATGGCAAGTACAGCCGTCTACTTGCCAGAGAATAGGTCTATTCGAAATCTGTAACCAGTTATAGCATGGTGAATAGATCGCTTAACGCCTTCAATCCTATGGCAAGTACAGCCATCTACTTGCCAGAGAAGAGGTCTATTCGAAATCTATAACCAGTTATAGCATGGTGAATAGATCGCCTCACGCCTACAATCCAATGGCAAGTTCAGCCACCTGCTTGCCAGAGAATAGGTCTATTCAAAATATATAACCTGTTATAGCTTGGGGAATAGATCGCCTAACGCCCTCAATCCAATGGCAAGTACAGCCATCTGCTTGCCACACAATAGGTCTATTCAAAATATATAACCTGTTATAGCTTGGTGAACAGATCCCCTAACGCCTTCA
>NW_016983630.1:0-848 GCF_001483705.2 Eufriesea mexicana | reverse complement strand
TTCAATCCAATAGCAAGTACAGCCGTCTACCTGTCAGAGAATAAGCCTGTACAAAGTCTATAAACTGATACAGCTTTGTGAATAGATAGCCTAACGCCTTCAATCCAATGACAAGTAGAGCCATCTACTTGCCAGACGATATATCTATTCAAAATCTATATTCTGTTATAGCATGGTGAATAGTTCGCCCAACTCCTTCAATCCAATGGCAAGTACAGCCATCTACTTGCCAGAGAATATGTCTATTCAGAACCTACAACCTGTTATAGCTTGGTGAATAGTTCGAATAACGCCACCAATTAAATGGCAAGTACAGCCATCTACTTGCCAGAGAATATGTCTATTCAGAACCTACAACCTGTTATAGCTTGGTGAATAGTTCGAATAACGCCACCAATTAAATGGCAAGTACAGCCATCTAATTGCCTGAGGAAAGGTCTATTCAAAATCTATAATCTGTTGTAGCTTGCTGAATAGGTCGTCTAACGCCTTCAATCCGATGACAAGTACAGCCATCTACTTGCCAGAGAATATGTCTATTCAGAACCTACAACCTGTTATAGCTTGGTGAATAGTTCGAATAACGCCACCAATTAAATGGCAAGTACAGCCACCTAGTTGCCAGAGAATAAGTCTATTCAGAATCTACAACCTGTTAGAGCTTGGTGACTAGATCGCCTAACGCCTTCAGCCCTATGGCAACTACTGCCATCTACTTGCCAGATGATATATCTATGCAAAATCTATATTCTGTTATAGCGTGGTGAATAGTTCGCCCAACTCCATCAATCCAATGGCAAGTACAGCCATCTACATGCCAGACAATAGGTATATTGAAAATCTATAAT
>NW_016983629.1:298-517 GCF_001483705.2 Eufriesea mexicana | reverse complement strand
CTTCCTGGAAAATTCAATTTTATTGACCTTTTCGCCTTATATCGTAGTGAGCTAACTTTATTGAATAAATCAGGAGCGTAGATTCTACTGGCGTGTTATATGCATTGCATTGCTTTAGAATGTGGCTGAAGAACTCAATTTTATTGACATTTCCGGCTAATATTGTGGTGAGCTAACTTTGTTGCATAAATAAGGAGGAAAGATTCAATTGGCGTGATA
>NW_016983629.1:0-202 GCF_001483705.2 Eufriesea mexicana | reverse complement strand
ATAAGGAGGAAAGATTCAATTCGCTTGCTAATGCGTCGCAATGCTATAGAATCTGGCTGGAAAGTTCAATTTTATTGACATTTTCGACTAATATTGTGCTCAGCTAACTTCCCTGCATAGGTGAGGAGGGTAGATCCTCTTGGGGTACTATAGCATACGTAGTGCAGTAGAATCTGGCTGGAAAATTCAAATTTAATGACAT
>NW_016983628.1:0-344 GCF_001483705.2 Eufriesea mexicana | reverse complement strand
ATGTATGGATGTATGGATGGATGGATGTATGGACGTATGGATGTATGGATGTATGGATGTATGTATGCTTGAATGTATGGACGAAAGAATGGATGTATGCGCGTATGTATGGATGTATGTAAGTATGGATGTATGGATGTTTGTATGGATGAATGTATGGGTGTTCGTATGGATGTATGTATTGATTTATATATGCATGTATGGATGGAAGGATGTATGGATCGATCGATGTATGGATGGTTCAATGTATGGATGGATGGATGTATGGAAGGATGGATGTATGAATGGACGGATGTATGGGTGGATGGCTGTATCGATAAATGGATGTATTGATGAAAAGAGGT
>NW_016983627.1:0-327 GCF_001483705.2 Eufriesea mexicana | reverse complement strand
GTTTGGGTTAGGTTTGTGTAGCTGCCACTTTTCTGACATACACCGAGGCAATATGGACTTCTGTGTTCTACTTCCCACTAATGTGTTCTGCTTGGCTCTGCGAAGGCCAGCACCAGTGGCCGCGGCACGTTAGGTGTTTTGGTTACGTTACGATTGGTTAGGTTAGGAGAGGATAGCTTTGTCTTTAGCGCTTTAGTCTGATATGAGGTGGATATCTAGGCCCTATAGTGCTCCAATGATTTCAGCTTAGCTCTGTGAAGGCTTAAAATGGTCGACTCGATACGTTATGTTGAGAAATATTAAGTTCGGTTAGGTTGGGTTAGGCAA
>NW_016983626.1:0-244 GCF_001483705.2 Eufriesea mexicana | reverse complement strand
ATTTTCGACTAATATCGTGGTGAGCTAACTTCATGCGTAAGTAAGGAGGGAAGATCCTCTTGGCGTATTGTAGCCATTGCAATGCTGCAGAATCTGTCTACAAAGTTCAATTTTATTGACATTTTCGACTAATATTGTGGTGGGTTATCTCGCTAGCATAAATAAGGAGGAAAGATTCATATGGCGTGCTATAGCCATTGCGTTGATATAGAATCAGGCTGGAAATTTCCATTATATTGACAGT
>NW_016983625.1:0-575 GCF_001483705.2 Eufriesea mexicana | reverse complement strand
GGTTCTGTTATGATGGCTTTGGCTATTGTGCTATACACAGACTCTCGCTGTATTTCTACGCTCTACTGTGCTCTAGTATGTTCTGATTGGCACTGGTGTGGTCAGAAGTAGTGGCCTCGGCTCGTTAAGTTTAGCTTGTCCACGTTTGTTCATGTTGGGCTAGGTCAGGTTAGGTTTGGATATACTTGGCTTTTGAGCTATACGCTGCTATTTGGTGGCTCTCTGCGCTCTACTGTGCCCTAGATTATTTTGCTTGGCCCTGGGGATTCCAGAAATAGGGGTCTCCGCGCGTTAGGTAGAATTACGCTACGTTTGGTTGGGCTATGCTTGCTTGTGTCTGGTTATTATGGCCATTTGTTTGGTATGCAGTGTTGCTGTAGACTCCTGCGCTCTACTGTTCTCTACTGTATTCTGCTTGGCCCTGGGGCTTCCAACAATAGTGGTCGCGGCTCGTTACGTTGAGT
Organism: Eufriesea mexicana; assembly: GCF_001483705.2. NCBI lineage: Eukaryota > Metazoa > Arthropoda > Insecta > Hymenoptera > Apidae > Eufriesea > Eufriesea mexicana. Next base: position 111 of record NW_016983625.1, on the reverse strand, counting down.
CAGGCTTCGATTGGTTAGGCTATATTTGTTTGGGTTAGGCCTGGATATCTTTGACTTCTCTGTTATACGGTGCGATTCTATGGCTTCTGCGCTCTACTGCCCTCCAATATG
>NW_016983624.1:9941-10573 GCF_001483705.2 Eufriesea mexicana | reverse complement strand
CTGGACATATTAGATCCCAGTAGAGCCCAGAAATGGGCCGAATAGCAGTGTACAGCACAAAAGTTAGAGCTACCCTTTCCTAACCTGACCAAACGTTACATAGCCATACGTACCCTAACAAAAAGTAACGTGCCGCGCCCGCTACAGCTGGCCTCTCCAGAGTCGAGCAGGGCATAGTACAGCACAGTAGAGCGCAGAAATTCACCGAGTAACAGTGCATACCGAGCAAGTCGAAGCTATCCAAACCTAACGCAAACTAACGTAACCCAACCATACGTTGCATAACTCAACATAAGGTGCGGAGGCTACTATAGCTGTCACCCTCAGAGCCAAGCAGAACATAGTAGTTCAATGTAGAGCGCAGAAATCCACCGAAGATCGGTGTAGAGTGCAAAAGACAAAGCTATCCTATCCTAACCTAACAAATCGTAACACAGCCCAACGTAACCTAACTCAACATAACGTGCCGTGACCACTGTTGCTGGCCTTCCCAGAGCCAAGCAGAGCGTATTAGAGCACAGTGGAGCGCATAAGTCCACCAAACAGCAGTGTACAGCACGAAGGTCGAAGCCACCCTAACCAAATTAAACCTAACCTAACATAACCTAACGAAATGCAACCTAACTCAACCA
>NW_016983624.1:0-700 GCF_001483705.2 Eufriesea mexicana | reverse complement strand
CCGACCCAAACTAACATAACCTAACCAAACGTAGAATATCTCAACATAACGTGCCGCGACCAGTATTTGCTGGCCTCGCCAGGACCAAGCATAATATAATAGAGCAGCGTAGAGCGCAGATATGCGCAGCACTGTGGCGTAAAGCACAAAAGTCGAAGATATCCTAACAAACCTGACCTAACCCATCCTAACCTAACGTAGCCTATCTCAGTATAAGGTTCCGAGACCACAACTCCTGACATCCCCTTATCCAAGCGGAACACCCTTGCGCACCGTACAGCGCATGAATGCCCCTAATAGCAGCGTGTGTCAAAGAAATCAAAGCTATCTCATCCTGACATAGGGTAGGGAGGCCAGCAGTAGAGGCCGCGTCACGATGGGCTTAGTTAGGTTACATTTGGCTATGCTACGATTAATTAGGCTTCGGTAGAATAGCTTTGACCTTTGCGCTATGCACTACTTTTCGGTGGACTTTTGCGCTGTACTCTGCTCTAGTGCACTCTGCTTGGCTCTATACATGGCTGCAATAGTGGTCCCAGCATGTTGGGATGACTTAAGTTGCGTGTGGTTACGTTACCTTAGTTATGGTTAGGATGGGATAGCTTTCATTCCTGTGCTATACACTGATATTCGGTGCATTTCTGCGCTCTACTGTAGTCTAGTATTTTCTGCTTGACTCTGGGGAGGCCAGCACTAGTGG
>NW_016983623.1:0-583 GCF_001483705.2 Eufriesea mexicana | reverse complement strand
CCTATCGTGCCCCGACCGCCTTTGCTGGCGTACCCGGAGTCGAGTAGGGCATACTAGAGCCGGCAAGTGCGCAGAAAGCCGCCGAATAGCAGTTTGCAGCACAAAAGTAAAGCTATTCTCTCCATCATTACAAAACAAAACTTAGCCTAACTTCACCAAACGCGCCGCGGCCACATTTTCTGGCCTCCCTAGACGAAAGCATAGCATGTTAGAGCACAGCAGAGCGCAGGAACGCACCGAATTGCAGCGTACAGCTCAAAAGTTAAAGACATCCTTTTCTAACCTGACAAATCGTAACATAACCAAACGTAACCTAACACAACCTAACGTGCCTAGATCACACTTGCGGCCCTCCACAGAGCCAAGCAGAAGATAATGGAGAAGAGTAGGGCGCAGAAACGCATAGAATCGCAGTGCACATCACAGTAGTCGAAGCAACCCTGTCCAACAGTATCATACTTGACATAATCGCACGTAGCTTTACTCAACATATGGTTCCGAGACCACTATTGCTTGACTGCCAACAGCCAAGCAGAGTAGACTAGAGCACAGTAGAGCGCACACATCCGCCGAATAGCATTGT
>NW_016983622.1:0-925 GCF_001483705.2 Eufriesea mexicana | reverse complement strand
ATCGCCATAGCCAAGCAGAGCGTATTGGAGCAGAATAGAGCACAAAAATCCACCGAACAGCGGTCTACAGCACAAAAGTCAAAGCTATCATGTCCTAACCTAACCAAACGTAACATAAGCGAACGTAACGTAACCAAACCTGGGGTGCCACGACAGCAACTGCTGGCCTCACGAGAGCCAAGCAGAGTATGTCAGAGCTATGAAGGCCGCTGAAATCCCCTGAATAGCAGTGTACAGCAAAAAAGTCAAGGCTACCACAAACATACCCAGAAAATCTAGCCTAACCGAATTGAACGTTACGCAACCTAATATGCCGCGAGCAGTATTTGGCGTCCCCAGACATAAGCAGAGTATGATAGCGCAATGTATAGCGCAGAGGTCCATAGAATAGCAGTGTATAGCACCAATGTCATAGCTACGCTAACCCAACGGTATATTACTTAACCCAGACCGAACGTATTCTAACGCAACCCACCGCGCAGTGACCTCTATTGCTGGCATCCCGGGAGTGGAGCAGAGCGTACTAGAGCAGTGTAGAGAATAGAAGCGCACGAAGAGCAGTGTATAGCACAAAGGTCAAAGCCACAGTATCCTAACGTATCCAAACGTAACATAACCAAACGCAACCTAACTCTGCCTATCGTGCCAGGAGCAGTGCTGCTGGCCCCCCATTGCCAAGCAGAATGCACTAGAGCCCATGAAATACACCAAAGGGCTGTGTATAGCACAAACGTCGGAGCCATCGCAACTAACACTGACCTACCCTAACCAAGCAGTACGTAACATGACTCAACCAAATGAGCCGAGTCCACCATTCCTGGCCTCCCAAGAGGGAAGCAGAACATATTAAAGCACAGTAGAGCGCAGAAATCAGGCGCATAACGGTGTAAACGACGCAAGTCAAAGCCATCCGTACTTAACCCAA
>NW_016983621.1:0-907 GCF_001483705.2 Eufriesea mexicana | reverse complement strand
CTGACATTTTCGACTAATATCGTCCTGAGCTAAATTCCTTGCATAGGTAAAAAGGAAAGATCTATTTGTCGTGCTATAGAGATCGCTATGCTATTGAATCTGGCTTGCAAGTTCAATTTTAATGACATTTTCGACTAATTTCGTGGTGAGCTAATTTCCTTGCATACGTAAGGAGAAAACATGCTTTATAAGTGCTATAGCCATTGCAATGGTATAGAATGAGGCTGGAAAATACAATTTTGTTTACATTTTCGACTAATATCGTGGTGAGCTAACTTCCTTGCGTAAGTAACGGGAAAAATACTATTGGCGTACTATAGCCTTTGCAATGATATAGAATGTGGTCGAAAAATTCAAATTTATTATCTTTTTCGACTAATATCATGGCGAGCTATCTTTCTTTCATAAATAAGGAGGAAGGACTAAATTGGCGTGCTATATCCATTGCAATGCTGTGGAATCTGGCTGGAAAATTCAATTTTACTGACATTTTCGACTGGTATCGTGGCGAGATGACTTCCTTCTTCCTTGCATAGGTAAGGAGGAAAGATCCTTTTCGCGTGCTATAGCCATTGCAATTCAGTAGAATCTGGCTGAAAAGTTCAATTTTGTTGACATTTTCAACTAATATCGTGGTGAGTTATCTTGCTTGCATGAATAAGGAGGAAAGATTCTGTTGGCGTGCTATTGGTGTTGCAATGCTGTGGAATCTGGAAGGAAAGTCCAATTTTATTGACATTTTCGACTAATATCGTGGTGAGCTAACTTTCGTGCATAAATATGGAGGAAAGACTCTATTGGTGTGTTATAGCCATTGCAGTCCTGTCGAATATAGCTGGAAAAGACAATTTTATTAACATTTTCGACTAATATTGTGGTGAGCTATCTTTCTTGAATAACTAAGGAG
>NW_016983620.1:0-250 GCF_001483705.2 Eufriesea mexicana | reverse complement strand
CAGGTCAGGTCCGATGCTGGCAGTTCAGGTCAGTTCAGGTCAGTTCTCTTCAGATCAGGTCATGCCATGTCAGATCAGGTCGTGTCAGGTCAGGTCAGGTCAGGTCAGGTCAGGTAGTGTCGGTTAAAGTCAGGACAGGTCAGACCAGCACGGGTAATTTCAGGTCAGGTAATGTCAGTTCATGTCTGTTCAGGTCAGGCCTGGTCAGGCCCGGTCAGGTCAGGCCAGTTCCGTCCGGTCACGTCAGGTC
>NW_016983619.1:0-1363 GCF_001483705.2 Eufriesea mexicana | reverse complement strand
ACGTTAGGCTGAAATAGGCTGCGCTCGGTCAGGTTACGCTTGGTTAGGTTAGGAACGGATAGCCTTGACTTTTGTGCTATACGCCGCTATTCGGTGGATTCCTGCGCTCTACTGCGATTTAATGCTCCCTGCGTTGATCTGGAAATGCTTGAAGTGGTGTCCGCGGCGCGTTAGCTTGTGTTAGGTGATTTTGGTTAGGAGAGGTTTATTTGTGTTTGGTTTGGATATGGTTGACATTCGTGATATACACTGCCATTCTATGGACCTCTGCGCTCTACTCACCTCTAATATGCCCTGCTTAGAGATGGGAAGGCAAGCAACTGAGGGCTAGGTACGTTGGGTTGGGGTTGGTTACGTTCGATTAGGTCATGTTAGGTTAGGTTATGTTAGGATATTTCATACTTTTTCGCAATACATTGCTATTCGGAAGATTCCAGCGCCCTGCATTGCTCTGCTATGATCTACATAGCTCTCGTGTGGCGAGCAAAGTCTTTCGTGGCACGTCACTTTGTGTTACGTTACGTCTGCTTATGTTGCGATTGGTTTGGCTAGGGTAGAATAGCTTCGGCCCTTGCGCTATACATTGCTCTTCGATAGGCTTCTGCGCTCCGCATTGCTCCACTATGCTCTGCTTGTCTCTGGGGTGGCCAGCAATAGCGATCGTGGCATGTTTGTTTGTGTTAGGTCACGCTTGTTTGTGTTAGGTTAAGTTAAGTTTGGTTAGGACTGCCTCGACTTTCTCGCTATAAGCTGCTATTCGATGGATTTCTGCATTTTATTCTTCTCTAATATGTTCTGCTTGGCTCTGCGTAGGCCAGCAATAGCGATCGCGGCACGAAAGGTTGAGTCCGATTCCGTTTGGTCAGGTTAGGTTATGCTTGGGTAGGTTGGGTTACCTTTGATTTTAGTTCTACACGCTGATACTCTCGTTACTCTCTGGACTTCAGCTCTCTACTGTGCGCCGTGACTCTCTGCTTGTCTCCGGGGACGCCGGGAATGGTGGTCGCGGCATGTTAGGTTTTGTTGTGCCACGTATGGTTGTGTAAGGTGTGGTTATGTTAGGATTGTATAGCATTGACTTTTGCGCTGTACACTGCTATTCGGTGAACTTTTGCGCTATACCGTGCTCCAATATGCTCCCCTTGGCTTGAGAAGGACATCATCTCTGGTCGTGGCACGTTTGTACAGCCATTCTACGTTTGGTTTGCTTGGGTTACGACAAGTTTGGTTTGGATGGCTTGACTTTTGTGCTATACACTGCATTGCGGTGTATTACTGCGCTCTACTTTGCTCTAGTATTTCCTGCTTGGAACTGGAGGGGCAATAAATAGTCGTCTCGGCACGTTAGTTAGATCTAGGCTAC
>NW_016983618.1:0-267 GCF_001483705.2 Eufriesea mexicana | reverse complement strand
ATAGGCCTATTCAAGGTCTATAATCTGTTATAACTTGGTGAATAGATCGCCAACCGCCTTCAATCCAATGGCAAGTACAGACATCTACTGGGCAGAAAATAGGTCTATTTAAAATCTATATCATGTTATGGTTTGGTGAACAGACCGCCTAACGCCTTCAATCCATTGGCAAGTACAGCTACCTACTTGCAAGGGAATTGGTCCAATCGAAAGCTATAAGCTGTTATAGCTTGGTGAATTGATCTCCTAACGCCTTCAATCCAATGG
>NW_016983617.1:0-277 GCF_001483705.2 Eufriesea mexicana | reverse complement strand
ATTCTATAGCAAGTTATAGATTTTGAGTAGACCTATTCTCTGGCAAGTAGAAGGCTGCACTTGCCGTTGGATTGAAGGCGTTAGGCGATCTATTCACCAAGCAATAACAGGTTATAGATAATGAATATACCTATTCCCTGCCAAGCAGATGGCTGTACTTGCCATTGGATTGACGGCGTTAGGCGATCTATTTACCATGCTATAGCAGGTTATAGATTTTGAATAGACCTATTCTCTGGCAAGTAGATGGCTGTACTTGCCATTGGATTGAAGGCGT
>NW_016983616.1:0-520 GCF_001483705.2 Eufriesea mexicana | reverse complement strand
CTTCGGACCACTAAAAATGTGTGACCGATGATATTACTTTGCATCACTGAAAATGTCTGACCGGTGGTACTACTGAGCGTTATTCAAAATTTCTGACATATTCTAGATCGCATCGCTGAAAATGTCTGACCGATGTTACTACTTTGCATCACTGAAAATGTCTGACCGGTGGTACTACTGAGCGTTATTCAAAATTTCTGACATATTCTAGATCGCATCGCTGAAAATGTCTGACCGATGTTACTACTTTGCATCACTGAAAATGTCTGACCGGTGGTACTACTGAGCGTTATTCAAAATTTCTGACATATTCTAGATCGCATCGCTGAAAATGTCTGACCGATGTTACTACTTTGCATCACTGAAAATGTCTGACCGATAGTACTACTGAGCGTTATTGAAAATTTCTGACCAATTCCATTTCGCATGACTGAAAATGGCTGATCAGTGCCAGCAAATATCACTGAAAATGTCTGTCAAATGGCACTGCTTTGCAACACTGAAAATGTCTGACCGATTG
>NW_016983615.1:0-532 GCF_001483705.2 Eufriesea mexicana | reverse complement strand
CCAATAGATCACTGTAGCCGTCGGATTGATCTGCTCAGGAATGATTTATATTCTACTGAAATTGTAGAATGACAGAGTGTTGACCCATGGTCGCTCGAGTAACGAACAATTCACGAAACCATAATGAGTAAATGCAACGTCAGTACAATACTGTAGTAGTTGTATTAATTTGTTCACAGAGGACCTAAATTCCACAGCAGTTCTAGAACAATCAGAGTATATATCGGCTATTGCTAGAGATATTTACTATTCCCAGTAAAGTAGCTGGTACGTCCACCAATACAGCATTGTTGCCGTTGGAATAACCTGTTTACTGACGAAGGAAATTATATTGCAATTCTAGAATGGAAAAAGAATTACCCATTACCTCTCGTGTCATTAACAATTGACGGAACAATGCTAATTAAAGATATCGTCACAGCACTTTATCAAATGCATTAATTTCTTCAATTATAATATAGGTTTAACTGCAATCCTGGATTGATTAATGCATGGTACGGCTATGGATACAGATATTTATAATTCACAGTAC
>NW_016983614.1:431-699 GCF_001483705.2 Eufriesea mexicana | reverse complement strand
TTGCCATTTAATTGGAGGCGATAGGCGATCTATTCACCAAGCTACAGCAGATTATAGATTTTGAATATACCTTGTATCAGGCAAGCAGATAGCAGTACTTCCCATTGGATTGAAGGAGTTAGGCGATCTATTCACCTAGCTAAAGCAGATTATAGATTTTGGATAGACCTATCCTCTGGCAAGTAGATGGCAGTACTTGCCATTGGGCTGAAGGCGTTAGGCGATCTAGTTACCAAGCTCTAACATGATATAGATTTTGAATAGACCT
>NW_016983614.1:0-310 GCF_001483705.2 Eufriesea mexicana | reverse complement strand
GGATTGAAGACGTAAGGCGACCTATTCACCAAGCTACAACAGATTATAGATTTTGAATAGACCTTTTCTCTGGCAAGTAGGTGGCTGTACATGCCACTGGTTGCAGAGGTTCGGCGACCTATTAACCAAGCCATAACAGATTACAGGTTTTGAATAGAACTATTCTCTGGCAAGTAGGTGGCTGTACTTGCCTTTGGATTGAAGGCGTCATGCGATCTATTCACCATGCTATAACATGTCATAGATATTGAATAGACCTATTACCAGGAAAGTAGATAGCATTACTTGATATTGGATTGAAGGCGTTAGG
>NW_016983613.1:0-238 GCF_001483705.2 Eufriesea mexicana | reverse complement strand
GCTATAGCCATTGCAATGCTGTAGAATCTGACTGGAAAATACAAATTTGTTGACATTTTCGAATAATATCGTGGAGAGCTAAATTTCTTACATAAATAAGGACGATAGATACTATTGGCGTGATATAGTCAATGAAGTGCTATTGAATCTGACTGGAAAATACAATTTTATTGTTATTTTCGACTAATATCGTGGTAGCCAAACTTTCTTGCATAAATAAGTATGAAATATTCTATTG
>NW_016983612.1:0-964 GCF_001483705.2 Eufriesea mexicana | reverse complement strand
CCATACATCCATCCACTCATACATCCAGCCATCCATACATCCATCCACTCATACATCCAGCCAGCCATACATCCATACATACATCTATACACGCATCCGTAGCAACATCCACCGATCCACCCATCCATAAATACATTCATCCACCCATCCATAAATCCATCCAACCATAGGCCCAGCCATCCATACATTCGTGCATCCATACATCCGTCCATCCGCACATCCATCCGTCCATAAGTCCAACCTTCGATACATTCATCCATCCATACATCCACCCATCCATACGTCCATTGATCCATACAACTATCCATCCGTACATCCATCCGCCAATCCATCCATCCATCCATCCATGCATACATACATCAATACATCCATCCACAGATACATACATACATACACCCGTACATCCATACGTCCATACATCCAGACATTCGTACATCCATACATGCATACACCCATTCATTCTTTCATCCATGCATTCATCCACACATACATCCATACCATAATCCATCCATACATCCATTATTCCGTACATCCATTCATCCGTACATCCGACCATCCATACCTCAATCCGTCCATACGTACATCCATCCATAAATCCATACATCCATACAACCACCCATCCATACATCCATCGAACCATACATCCATCCATCCATACAACCACCCATCCATACATCCATCGATCCATACAACTATCCACCCATACATCCACCAATACATACATTCATACATCCACACATCCATACAACCATACTTCCATACATCCATCCACCCATACATACAACCATCCATACATCCTTCGATCCATACATCCATCCATACATACATCCATCCACCCATCCATCCATCCATACATGCATCGGTACAGACATCAATACATGCATCCATACATACACCAATGCATTCATCCATACATACATCCATACATCCACACATCCAAACATCCATAAATCCACCCATCCAT
>NW_016983611.1:0-544 GCF_001483705.2 Eufriesea mexicana | reverse complement strand
ACATACATACATCGAACCATACATCCAACCATCCATACAAGTACCCACTCATACACGCATCGAACCATACATCTATCCATCCATATATCCACCAATCGATACATTAATACAGCCACACATCCATAATTCCATCCACCCATACATGCATACAACCATACATACATCCATACATACATCCATACACACATCCATACATACATCCAACCATACATCCATCCACTGACACATCCAGCCATCCATACATCCATACAGATATACATCCGTACATCCATACATTCGTACATCCATACACTCGTACATCCATAGATTCGTACATCCACACACACATACATCCATACATCCACACATACATCCGTCCATCCATACGTCCATTCATCCGTACATCCATAAATCCTTCCATTCGTACGTCTATCATTCGATACATCCATCCATCCATACATCCTTACATACATACATCCATACAATCATACATTCATGCACTCAAACACCTGTACATCAATACATCCAGCCATCCATATATCCTGCCATCCACAAATACATCCAT
>NW_016983610.1:0-1364 GCF_001483705.2 Eufriesea mexicana | reverse complement strand
CGTGCGGCGACCACTATTGTTGGCATCCCCAGCGCCAAGCAGAGCACATTAGAGCATATTAGATCGCAGCCATTCACAGAATAGCAGAGTACAGCACAAAAGTCAAAGTATTATATCCTAACCTAGCCAAACGAAACACGCGCAAACGGAGCCTAACCCAACCTAACAAAAGGGGACCGATATTGCGGGCCTCCACAGAGACAAGCAGAATTTACCAGAGCGCAGTATAGAGCGGCACTCCACCACATTGCAGGGAACAGCTCAAAAGCAGAAGATAGCCCTGCATAACATGACCTAACCTAACCTAACCGAACGTTGCATGTCTCAACATATCTTGCAGCGGTCACTGCTGCTGGCATCCACGGAGCCAAGCAGAATATGGTAGAGAACTGTAGATCACAGGAATCCTTCGAAAAGCAGTGTGCAGCACGAAAGTCAGAGTCTTCCTAACCAAACCTAACCAATCCTGCCCTAACTGAATATAACGTAACTTAACCGACCGTGCCACGACGTCTACTGCTCGCCTCCGCAGAGTCGAGCGGAGTACAGAAGAGCAATGTTGAGCGCAGAAATCCACGGAATAGCAGTGTATAGTACAAAAGTCGAAGATATCCCAACCGAATCTTATCTAATCTAACCTAACCAAACGCAGCATAACCCAACATCACGTGACCCTACAACTGCTCCTGGCCTCCCCGGAGCAAAGCACGTTGTAGTAGAGCACAGTAGGTCACAGATAACCACCGTACAGCAGTGCAAACAACAAAAGTCATTGCATCGTATCCGAACCTAGCTAAACGTGACATGCCCAAGCGTAGCATAACTAAGGCTAACTTGACGAGGCCACCATTGCTCGTCTGCAAAGCGACAAGAAGAATGTGCCAGAGATGATTGCAGAAATCCATATCATTGCAGTTAATAGCACAAAAGCCGTGGACACCGTGGCATAACCTGATCTAACATAAAATATCCAAAGGTGGGGAAACTCAACAGATCGTGCCGCGACCACTGCAGCCGTACTCCACTGAGCCAAGCAGAATACAGTGTAACACAGTAGATCACAGGACTCGCCATGTACTAGTGTATACCACGGAAGTCGAGGCCACCATATCAAATCTTAACTTAACATAACATAATGAAGCGTAGGCTAACTCAACATAACCTGCCGCGACTATTACTGTCCTCGCGATTGTCTTGGAGAATATAGTAGGGCACAGTCGAGTACAGAAGTCCACCGAGTTGCAGTGTATATCACGAAAGCAAAGATAACATGCCCCAGCTTGACGTAACCTAACCGAACCGAACGTAAACTAACTCAACCTAAAGTGCAGAGACTACTATTGCTGGCCTCCATAGTCCCAAAC
>NW_016983609.1:0-982 GCF_001483705.2 Eufriesea mexicana | reverse complement strand
CATTGCAAAGCTATAGAATCTTCCTGGAAAATTCAATCTTATTGGCATTTTCGACTAATTTCGCGGTGAGCTAACTTTATTGCATAAATAAGGAGGAAAGATACTATTGGCGGGCTATAGCCATAGCAGTCCTGTAGAATCCGGTCGGAAAATTCAATTTTATTGACATTTACGACTAATATCGTGGTGAGTTAACTTTCTTGCATAAATAAGGAGGAAAGATACTGTTGGCGTGCTATAGGCATTATTATGCTAGAGAATCATCCTGGAAAATTCTATTTTTTGACATTTTCGTCTAATATCGTGGAGAGCTAACTTCATTGCATAAATAAGGAGCAAAGATAAAATTGGCGTGCTATAACCTTTGCAATGCTTTGGACTCTGGCAGGAGAATACAATTTTACTGGGATTTTAGACTAATATCGCGGTGAGCCACCTTTCTTGTATAAATAAGGAGGAATAATTCTATTGGAGTGCTATAGCCATTGCGATGATGCTGAATGTGGTTGGAAAATACAAATCTATTGACATATTCGACTATTATCATGGTGAGCTTCCTTTCTCCCAAAAATAAGGAAGAAGTATTCAGTTGACGTGCTGTAGCCGACGCAAAGCTGTAGAATACGCCAGGAAAATTCAATTTTATTGACATTTTCGACTAATATCGTGGTGGGCTAACTTTCTTGCATAAATAAGGAGGAGAGATACTATTGGCGAGCTATAGCCATATTAAATAAGGAGGAGAGATACTATTGGCGAGCTATAGCCATAGCAGTCCTGTAGAATCTGGCAGGAAAATTCAATTTTATTGACTTTTTTGTCTAATATCGTGGTGAGCAAGCTTTCATGCATATATAAGGAGAAAAGATACTGTTTTCGTGCTGTAGGCATCGCAGTGTTATAGAATCTTACTGGAAAGTTCAATTTTACTGACATTTTCGACTGATATCGTGGTGACATAACTTCCTTGCATAGGTAAGGA
>NW_016983608.1:0-514 GCF_001483705.2 Eufriesea mexicana | reverse complement strand
ATGGAATGTGGCTGGAAAATTCAATTTTGTTGAGAGTTTCGACTAATAACGTGGTGAGCTATCCTTTTTTCATAAATAAGGAGGGTAGATTATATTGGCGTGCTATAGCCATTGCATTGCTATAGCATCTTGCAGGAAAATTCAATTTTATTGACATTTTCGACTAATATTGTGGTGAGCTACCTTTTTTGCATAACTAAGGAGGGTATATTATATTGGCGTGCCATAGCCATTGCATTGCTATAGTATCTGGTTGGAAAATTCAATTTTATTGACATTTTCGACTAATATTGTGGTGAGCCGATTTTCTTGCATAAATAAGGAGGAAAGATGCTATTGGCGTGCTGTAGCCATTATAATGATATGGAATGTGGCTGGAAAATTCAATTTTGTTGAGAGTTTCGACTAATATTGTGGTGAGCTACCTTTTTTGCATAACTAAGGAGGGTATATTATATTGGCGTGCCATAGCCATTGCATTGCTATAGTATCTGGTTGGAAAATTCAATTTTAT
>NW_016983607.1:0-520 GCF_001483705.2 Eufriesea mexicana | reverse complement strand
GGCAAGTACAGCCATCTACTTGCAAGAGAATACGTCTATTCAAAATCTATAATTTGTTATAGCTTGGTGAATAGATCGCCTATCGCCTGCAATCCAATGGCAAGTTCAGCCAGATACATGCAAGGGAACAAGTTCATTCAAAATCTATAATCTGTTACATCGTGGTGTATACAACGCCTAACGCCTTCAATCCAATGGCAAGTACAGCCATCTACTTGCAAGAGAATACGTCTATTCAAAATCTATAATTTGTTATAGCTTGGTGAATAGATCGCCTAACGCCTTCAATCCAATGGCAAGTACAGCCATCTACTTGCAAGAGAATACGTCTATTCAAAATCTATAATTTGTTATAGCTTGGTGAATAGATCGCCTAACGCCTTCAATCCAATGGCAAGTATATCCACCTGCTTGCCAGGGAATAGGTCTATTCAAAATACATAATCTTTTATAGCTCAATGAATAGGTCGCCCAACGCCATCAATCCAATGGCAAGTACACACTTCTACTTGCCAGTAAA
>NW_016983606.1:0-2419 GCF_001483705.2 Eufriesea mexicana | reverse complement strand
ACTGCTATTCGGTAGATTTCTACTCTCTACATTACTTCTCTGTGCTCTGCTTGACCCTGGGGAGGACAGCTATAGTGGACTCGGCACGCTAGGTTGAGTTACATTACGTTTGGTTATGTTAGGATAGGGTAGCTCTCACTTTTGTGCTAAACACAACTATTCGGTGGATTTCTGGAATAGCGGTCGCAGCACGTTATATTGAGTTTGGTTACGTTTGGTTACGTTACGTTTGGTTAGGTTACGAGGGGATATCTTTGACTTTTGTACTGTGCACAGTTATTCCATGGTTTCCTGCGCCCTACTGTGATCTTGTATGTCCTGCATGGTCATGGGGATGTCGGTAGTAGTGGCCTCGGCACGTTATGTTGAGTTAGGATACGTTCGGTTTGTTTAGTTTAGTTGAGGTAAGGTTTGGATATCTTTGACTTTTGCGCTATACTCTGCAATGCGGCGGACTTCTGCAATCTACTGTCCTCGAGTATACTCTGCTTGGCTCTGGGGATGCCAGGAGCAGTGGTCTCAGCACGTCTGGTTCAACTAGGTTACGTTTGTTTATGTTAGGCTTGGCTTCGTTACAACAGGATAGCTTTGACTTTTGCGCTATACACAGCTCTTCAGTGGATTTCTGTGCCCTATAATGCTCTAATACGCTCTGCTTGGCTCTGGAGAGGCCAGAAGTTGTGGCCTCGGCACGTCAGATATAGATATGTTACAGTTGGCTACGATACGTTGGGATAGGTTAGGGCAGGCTAGCTTTGACTTCTGTGATATAGGTTGCTAATCGGCGGATTTCTGCGCTCTGCTGTGCTCTAATATCTTCCACCCGGATCTGTGGCGGCCAAAATAGTGGCATCGGCACGTTGGGCTGCGTTAGGTTACGTTTGGTTGGGCTAGGCTCTGCTAGGTTAGGTAGGAATGTCTGTGACCTTCGTGCTACACACTGATCCTCGGTGGACTTCTGCTCTCTACTGTACGCTACTATATTCTGCTTCGCCCTGGGAAGGCCAACAACAGTGTTCTCGGCACGTCGGTTTGAGTCAGGGTACGTTTGGTTAGCCTAGGTTGGTTCAGGTAAGGTTTTGGTACCTCTGACTGTTGTGCTAGACACTTCAATGCGGCGGATTCCTGCGCTCTACTGTTCTCTAGTATATTCAGCTTGACTCTGGGGTGCCAGCAACAGTTGTCCCGCAACGTTAGTTTGAATTAGGCAACCTCTGGTTTTGCCTGGTTTGGTTAGCGTATGATAGGACAGCTTGGACTTTTCTGCTAAACATACCAATCCGGTGGATTTCTGCGTTCCGCATTACCCAAGAACGATCTGCTGGGCTCTGGGGGGGGGGCAGCAATATTGGTCTTGGCGCGTTAAGTAGGGTCATGTTACGTTTCGTTACGTTACGTTTGGTTAGGTTAGGACAGGATAGCTTTGACTTTTGTGCTGTGCACTGCTATTCGGTGGATTTCTGCGCTCTGCTATGCTGTAATATTCTCTGCTACGCCCTGGGTAGGCCAGCAATAGGCGCATCGTCACGTTATATTGAGTTACGTTACGTTTGGTTACGTTACGCCTTGTTAGGTTAGGAATGGATATCTTTCACTTTTGTACTCTACACTGTTGTTCCATGGTTTTCTACGTTCTGCTGTGATCTTGTATGTCCTGCCTGGCCCAGGGGATGCCGGCAGTTGTGGCCTCTGTTCGTTATGCTGGGTTAGGCTACGTTCGGTTGGTTTAGTTTAGTTCAGGTAAGGTATGAATACCTCCAACTTTTCCCCTATACGCTGCAATGCGGCAGATTTCTGCGCTCTACTGCCCTCTAGTACACTCTTCTTGGCTGTAGGGATGCCAGCAACAGTGGCCTCGCCACATCAGTATCAACTACGTTACGTTTGTGTATGTTAGCTTTGGCTTCGTTAGAGTAGGACAGCTTTGACTTATGCGCTATACACTGCTGATCAGTGGATTTCTGCGCCCTATAATGCTCTAATGGGCTCTGCTTGTCTCTGAGGAGTACAGAAATTGTAGTCTCGGGACGTCAGATGAAGTTATGTTACGTTCGGTAATGTTAAAATTGGTTAGGGTCGGACATGGTATCTCTCGCTTTTGTGCTATACGCCGCTATTCATTGTATTTCTGCGCTCTACACTCCTGCAATGTGGTCTTGATGGACCTGGTGAGGGTAGCAATAGGTGTCACTTCACGTTAGTTTGTGTTATCTTACGTATGGTTGCGCTACGTTTTGCTAGGTTAGTGAATGCTACAATAGCTTTCGTGCTATACAGTGCTTACCCTGGATTTCTGCGCCCTAATGTGATCTAATATGTTCTGTTCGGCTCTGGTGTGTCCAGGAATAGTGGTCTCAGTACGCTAGGTTGAGATAAGTTACGTTTCGTTAGGTTACGTTAGGAAGGTTCGGTTAGGATT
>NW_016983605.1:0-1368 GCF_001483705.2 Eufriesea mexicana | reverse complement strand
TCAATAAAATCGAATTTTCCAGGCAGATTCTATACCACTGCAATGGCTATAGCACGCCACTAGAGTCTTTCCTCCTTATTTATGTACGAAAGATAGCCCACCACGATATAAGTCGAAAACGTCAATAATATTGAATTTTCCAGCCATATTCTATAGGATTGCCAAGGCTATAGCACGCCAATAGAATATTTCATCCCCATTTATGCAAGTGGGTTTGCTGACCACGATATTAGACGAAAATGTCAATAAAATCGAATTTTCCTGGCAGATCCACTGGAATTGCAGTGGCTATTGCGCGCCAATTGAAGCTTTCCTCCTTACTTATGCAAGAAAGTTATCCCACCACGATATTAGTCGAAAATGTCGATAAAATTGAATATTCCAGACAGATTCTGTAGCATTGCAATGGCAATAGCACGCCAGTAGAGCCTTTCCTCTTTATTTATGCACGAAAGCTAGCCCACCACGATATTAGTCGTAACTATCAATAATATTGAATCTTCCAACCAGTTTCTGTAGCATTACAACGGCTTTAGCACGCCACTAATATCTTTCCTCCTGATTTATGCTCGAAAGCTAGCCCACCACGGTATTAGTCATAACTGTCAATAAAACTGAATTTTCCCGCCAGATCCTATAGCATTGCAATGGCTATGGCACGCCAATAGAATACTTCCCTCTTATTTATGCAAGAAAGCTAATTCACCACGATATCAGACGAAAATGTCAATAAAATTGAATTTTTCAGGCAGATTCTATAGAATTGCAATGACTATAGTACGCCAGTAGAATCTTTCCTCCTTATATATGCCAGAAAGGTAGGGCGCCACGATAGTAGTCGATAATGTCAATAAAATTGAATTTTCCATCCAGATGCTACCGCATTGCCGTGGCTACAGCACACCAGTAGAATCTTTCCTCCTTATATATGCAAGGAAGTTAGGTCACCACGATATTAGTCGAAAGTGTCAATAAAATCGATTTTCTCATGCAGATTCTATGGAAGTGCAGTGGCTATGGCAATTCGATAGAATCTTTCCTCCTTATTTAGGCAAGTGGGTTTGCTCACTACGATATTATACGAAAATGACAATAAAATTGAATTTGGCAGCCAGATTCTATAGCATTGCAATGGCTATAGCCCGCCCCCACTATCCTTCCTCCATATTTATGCACGAATGTTAGCCCACAACGATATTAGCTGAAAACGTCAATAATATTGAATTTTCCAGCCAGATTCTACTGCATTTCAATGGCTGTATCACGCCAGTAGTATCTATCGTCTTTATTTATGCAAGGAAGATAGGTCGCCACGATAGAAGTCCATAATATCAATAAAATTGAATTTTCCAACCATATTCTATAGCA
>NW_016983604.1:0-552 GCF_001483705.2 Eufriesea mexicana | reverse complement strand
GGTCAATGCTATCCAAACCTAACCCATGTTAACATAAGATAAACAAACGCAACCTGACTCAACATATCGTGTCACAACCGCCATTGCTGGCCACCCCAGGGTTGAGCAGAGAATAGTAGAGCAATGAAGAACGCAGAAATGCACCGAATAGCAGTGTATAGCGCAAAAGTAACAGCTACCCTGTCCTAACCTAACCAAACGTAAACTTACCGAACGCATTCAACCTATCTTGACGATGTCACAATTGCTGAAATCGCCAGCGCCAAGCAGGGCATACTAGAGCAGAGTAGATCGCAGGAGTCCTCCGAATAGCAGCGTATAGCACAAAAGTCATAGCAATCCTATCCTAACCTAACCATACTTGACATAAGCGGACGCAACGTAACCGAACCTGACATGCCACGACCGCTGTTGCTGGCCTCACGGGAGCTAACCAGATTACACCAGAGTTATATAGGACTCTGTAACTTTCTGAATAGCAGTGTATGTCGCAAGAGTCAAAGCCAACATAACTAAACGTAGCCAAACCTGACCAGACCAAACGTAACATAA
>NW_016983603.1:0-898 GCF_001483705.2 Eufriesea mexicana | reverse complement strand
CAGTGAATTTATGCTCCCTACAGTGCTTTAGTGTTTTCAGCTTGACTATGGGAAGGCCAGCAAAAGTGATCTCGGCGCGTTATGTTGGGTCATGTTACGTTCGGTTAGCTAGGGCTAGGCAATATTTGGTCAGGATAGCTTCAATTTTTATTTCAATTTTAGTGCTGCACGCTGCTATTCAGATGATTTCTGCGCTCTACTGTGCTCTGATAAGTCCTGCTCGGCCCTCTGGATTGCAGCAATAGTGGTCGCGGCGCGTTAGGTTGAGTTGGCTAACGTTTGCTGATGTTACGGCTGGTTAGGATAGTAGAGGGAGGCTGTGACTTTAGTGCTATAATCTGCTGTTAGGTAGCTTCTTGCGCCATTCAGTTCTGTGGCATTTTCAGCTTGGCTCTGGCAAGGCCAGCAAGAGTGGAACCCGCACGTTATGGTGAGTCAGGCTACTATCGGATAGGTTGGTCTTGGCCATGTTTGGTTAGGATATCTTTATCTTTTGTGCTTACGCTGCTTTTTGGTGGATTTCTGCTATTTACTGTGCTCTAGTATGTCCTGTTTGGCTCTGGGGAGGGCAGCAATGGCTGTCTCGGCACGTTAGATTGAGTTATGCTATGTTTGGATATGTCCTGTTGGTCTGAGTCAGGCTTGGGTAGCTTTGACTTTTCTGATGTACACAGCGACAAAATGGATCTATGCGTTCTACTCTCCACTACCCTGTTCCGGTTGACTCTGCGGAGGCCAGCAATAGTGGTCGAGGCATGTTAGGTTGAGTTGGATTGCGTTCGGTTACGTTTCGGTTAGTTTGGTTAGGAGATGATGGCTTTGACTTTAGGGATATAGTCTGCTTTTAGGCGGATTCCTCCTCCCTACGGTGCTTTAATATTTTCAGCTTCGATCTGGG
>NW_016983602.1:0-1560 GCF_001483705.2 Eufriesea mexicana | reverse complement strand
TATGGATGTATGTATGTATATGTGTATGTATGTATGGATGGTTGTATGGATATATGGATGAATGCGTGTAAGGATGGGTGTAAGGATGTATGGATTTACGAATACATGCATGTATGGATGTGTGGGTGGATGAAAGTGTGGATGGATGGACGGAAGAACGGACGTATGAATGTATGTTTGTATGGATGTATTTACGGACGTGTGCATGGATGTATGTATGGATGTTTGTATGGATGTATGTATGGATGTTTGTATGGATGTATGTATGAATGTATGTATGGATGTATGAAGGAATGTATGTATGGATGTATGTATGAATTTATGTACGCGTGTATGTATGAATCTGTGTATTGGTGTTGTATGGTTGCTTGGATGGATGGATGGATTGGTGGACGGAAGTATGGACGGAATGATGTATGGATCGATGGATGTATGGTTGGATGTATGTGTGGATGGCAGATATATGGATGGATGGATGTATTGATGTACAGATGTACGGATGCATGAGTGTATGGATGTATGGATGTATGTATGGTTGTTTGTGTGGATCTATGTAGGGATGTATGCAAGGGTGTATGTATACATGTATGTACGGATGTATGCATGGATGAATGTACGAATGTTTTTATTGATGTATGTATGGATGGATGTATGGATGGATGAGTGTACGCGTGGATGGATATATGGATGTATGCGTGTGAGGATGTATGGATGTATGGATTGGTGGATGTATGGGTGTATGGATGTATGGATGTACGGATGTACGCATGTATGGATGAACAGATGGATGGATGTATGGATGCATGGATGGATGGAAGGATTGGTGGGTGTAGGTATGGATGGAAGTATTTATGGGTCGGTGGATGTATGGATGGGTGGATGTTGGGATGGATGGACGTATGGAAGTATGAATGTATGTATGGATGTATTTATGGGAGTATGTATGTATGTATGAATTGATGTATGTATGGATGTATGTATGGAAGTATGTATGGGCGTATGTATGGATGGATGAGTGTATAGGTGGATGGTTTATCTGGATGTATGTGTGTGTGGCTGTATGGCTGTATGGATGGATGGATTTACGGATGTATCGATGTATCTATGTATATATGTAACGATGTATGGATGGATAGATGTGTGGATCTATGCATGTATGAATGGGTGTCTGTATGGATGGATGGATGAATGGTTCGATGGATGTATGGATGGAAGGATGTGTGGGTGGATAGATGTGTGGATAGTTGGATGTATGGATGGATGTATGTATGGATGAATGATTGTATGAATGCATGAATGTATTGATGGTCGGATGTACGTATGTATGGATGTATGAATGTATACATGTATGTATGTATGGATGCATGGATGGATGGGTGGATGGATGGATGTATGGATGTAAAAATGTATGGATGTATGAATGGATGTATGTATGTATGGATGTATGTATGGATGTATATATGGTTGTGTGCATGAATGTATATATTGTGTTTGTAAGGATGTATGTATGGTTGTGTGCATGAATGTATATATTGTGTTTGTAAGGATGTATGTATGGAT
>NW_016983601.1:0-692 GCF_001483705.2 Eufriesea mexicana | reverse complement strand
ATTGAGAGGCCAGCGGTATCGGATACAGCTCGTTAGGATCAGTTATTTTATGCATTGCTAGGCCAGGAAAAGACAAATTAGGTTAGGATATCTTTGACCTTTGCGATGCACAGTGCAGTTTGTAGACCTTCTGCGCTCTACCGCGATCTAATACTCTCTGTTTTGCTCTGGGGAAGCAGGAAATAGCGGCCTCGTCGCTGTTGGGTCATGTCTGGTTATGGTACGTTTGGTTAGGTTAGGATAGAGAAACCTTGACTTTTGTTATGTACACTGCTATTCGGTAGGTTCCTGCTCTCACCGTTGCTCTACTATACTCTGAGCGACCCTGGAGGCGGGAAATGGCGGTCGTTGTGCGATAGGTTGTGTTAGGTTACGTTTGGTTAGCTTAGGTTAGGTTAGGGTTGGCTATGATGGCATAGTCTCTTGTGCTGGACACTGCTTTTCGGTGAATTTCTGCGCTCTGCATAGCTCTACTTTGTTCTGCAAGGCTTTGCGGAGGCCAGAAATAAGGGCCTCGGCACGTTAGGTTTAGTTACTGTACGTATGGTTTCGTTAGATTAGGCCTGCTTAGGTTAGGATATCTTTGTCTCCTGTGATGCACCTTGCTGTTAGTTCGCATCCTGCGCTGCACTGTGCTCTACCGTGCTCTGCTCGATCCTGGTGTGATGAGCAATGTTGGCCTCGGCTCGTTA
>NW_016983600.1:0-631 GCF_001483705.2 Eufriesea mexicana | reverse complement strand
GCTTGCCTATGCGGAGGGCGGCAGCAGAGGTCGCGGCACGCTCCGTTGGGTAACGCTACGTTTGTTTAAGTTACATTAAGTCAGGTTTCGCCAGGACATCTTCCACCTTTGTGCTATTAACAGCAACGCGGGGCATTTTTGCGAACTGCTGTGCTCTAGTGCAGTCTACTTGTTCCTGTGGATGTCAACAGTTGCTGTGTCGTCATGTTAGGTTTAGTTAGGTTACGTTTGTATATGTTACGTATGGCTAGGTTAGGATTGGCTACTCTGACTTTTCTGCTTCACACTGCTATTCCTTGTGTTTTTGTGATCTGTTGTGCTCTACTGTTTTTTTGGCCTTGGGGAGGCCAGCAACAGCGGCGGCACGTTATGTTGTGTTAGTCTACGTTTGTTTTGATTATGTTACGTTATGTTTGGCTAGGATGGCTTCCACTTTCAAGCAATACACTACTCTCCGGTGGTTTCCTATGATCTACTGTGGTCTACTGAATTCTGCTTGGCTATGTGGAATGTGGCTGCCGTGGACGCTGCACGCTCCGTTCAGTTACGCTACGTTTAGTTAGGTTATGTTAGGTCAGGTTATGTTAGCATACCTTCTACTTTCGTGCCATTAATTGCAATGCGGAGGATT
>NW_016983599.1:0-539 GCF_001483705.2 Eufriesea mexicana | reverse complement strand
CGAGACCACTATTGCTGGCCTCTCGGGGCAGGGCAGAATATAGTAGAGAACAGTCGAGCGCAGAAATCCATAGGATCGCTGTGTATAGCACAGAAGTCAAAGATAACATGACCAAACCCGAGCTACCGTAACCTAACCAAACGTAGCATATCTGAAGGTAAAGTGCCGCAACCACTATTGCTGGCTTCCGCAAGGCTATGCTGAATATATGTAGTGTGGAGCGCAGAAGTACATAGAATTGCCGTGTATAGCACAAAAGTCAAAGTTACCCTATCCTAACATTACCAAACGTAACATAACCGATCGTAGCCTAACTCAGCCTAACGTGCCGAGGACACTAGTGCTCGCTAACCCAGAGACAAGCACAGTGTACCAGAGCACAGCAGAGCGCGGAAACCTGCAGCATTGCGGAGTACATCACAAAAGTCGAAGCTACCCTAGCCTAACCGAATCAAACTTAACACAACCAAACGTTTCGTAACTCTACCATACGTGCCGCGACCGCTGTTGCTGGCCGCCACAGAGTCGACCAGAACATA
>NW_016983598.1:0-298 GCF_001483705.2 Eufriesea mexicana | reverse complement strand
TGAGTTATGTTAGGTTTTGTCATGTTACGGTTTGTTAAGTTACGAGATGGTAGCTTTGACTTTGGCGGTAAAGTCTGCTATGAGTCGGATCTCTGCGCCCTACACTGCTCTAACTTGGGCAGTTTGCTTTAGGAAGGCCAGCAGTAGTGCTCTCGGCACGTTATGTTGAGTCACGTTACGTTCAGTTAGTTTGGGTGAGGCTGAGCTTGGATAGATTAGCTTTAACTTTCGTGCTGTCCACTGTTCTCTAATATCCCCTGCTTAGCTCTGGCGGGGGCGGCAATAGCTGTCTCGGCAC
>NW_016983597.1:0-575 GCF_001483705.2 Eufriesea mexicana | reverse complement strand
GAGCTCAGTAGAGCGCCGAAAGCCACCAAATAGCAGTGTAAAGCACAAAAGTCAAAAATTTTCTATCCTAACCTAACCCAGCCTAACCTAGCCAAACGTAACCCATCCAAACCTCGTGCCTATCCCACTATTGCTGGCCACCACAACGTCAAGACGGGCATATTAGAGGAGAGTTGTACGCAGAGGTCCTTAGAATGTCAGAGGATTTTACGAAAGTCATATATATCCCAACCTATCCCAAACAAACCTAACCTAACGGAACGTTACCTAACTCAACATAACGCGCCGTGGCCGCCACTTCTGGTATCCCAAGAGCAAAGCAGGGACTATTAGATCACAGCGGAGTGAAGAATACCTCCGACCAGTAGTGTACAGCGCAAAAGTCAAAGCTATCCCCTCCTACCCTAATCAAACATAACACAACCGAAGATACCCTAACACAACCTATCGTGCCTTGACCAGTAATGCTGGTCTCCCCAGAGCAAAGCAGAATATACTAGAGCACAGTAGAGCGCAGAGAGTCAACAGGTATCAGCGTATAGCATAATAATCGAATATGTCCTAACCAAACCTGA
>NW_016983596.1:0-582 GCF_001483705.2 Eufriesea mexicana | reverse complement strand
TATAACACAACATAACGTGCCGCGACCTCCACTGGTGGCCTTCGTAGAGCCAAGCAGAGCATACTAGAGCACATTAGAGCCGAGAAATCCGCCGAAGAGCTGTGTACAGCACAAAAGTCAAAATCAAAGTGGCCTATCCTGGCATAGCCAGATGTGACATAACCGAACGCAACATAACTGAACCTAACATGACGAGGCCTCCATTGCTGGCCTCCACAGAGGCAAGCCGCATGAAATAGGGAGCAGCAGTGCGCAGAGATACGCCGCATGGTAATGAATAGCACAAAAGCCGTTGATAACCTAGCATAACCTGACCCAAGTTAACCCAACCAATCGTAGCATAGCTCATCACAACCGTCCTCGGCTGCTGCTTCTGGCATACCCGGAGGCAAGCAGAATATAGTAGAGCACTGTAGATCACAGAAATTCGCCAAAAAACAGTGTACATCACGAAAGCCGAAGCCATCCTAACGAAATTTTACCAGCCTATCCGAGCCAAACGTAACCTAACTCAAACTAACGTGCCACGGCAAATAATTCACGCCTCTCCTGGGACCAGCAGAGTATAGCAGAGCAATGTAG
>NW_016983595.1:0-649 GCF_001483705.2 Eufriesea mexicana | reverse complement strand
CTATTCAAAATCTATAATCTGTTACGGCTTGGTGAATAGATCGCCAAAAGCCTTCAATCCAATTGCAAGTACTGCCATCTAGTTGCCTGACAATAGGTCCTTTCAAATTCTATAACCTGCTATAGCTTGGCGAATAGATCGCCTAACGCCTTCAATCCAATGGCTAGTACAGACATCTACATGTCAGAGCATAGGTCTATTCAAAGTCTATAATCTGCTACAGCTTGGTAAATAGATCGCCTACAGCCTTCAATCCAATGGCAATTACACACATCTACTTACCAGAAAATAGATGTATTCAAGATCTATAATCTGTTATAGCTTTGTGAATACATCGCGTAACGCATTCAATCCAATGGCAAGTACAGCCATCTACTTGCCAGAGAATAGGTCTTTTCAAAATATATAATCTGTTATACCTTCGTGAATAGGTCGCCCAACGCCTTCAATCGAATTTCAAGTACAGACTTCTGCATGCCAGAAAATAGGTCTATTCAAAATTTATAGCCTGTTACAGCGTTGTGAATAGATCGCCTAACGCCTTCAATCCAATGGCAAGTACAGCCATCTACTCGCCAGAGGATAGGTATATTCATTATCTATAACATGTTATAGCTTGGTGAATAGATCGCCTAACGCCTTCAATCCA
>NW_016983594.1:0-261 GCF_001483705.2 Eufriesea mexicana | reverse complement strand
GACCTGAACTGACCTTGCCTGACCTGACATTACCTGACCTGACCTGACCTGACCTGACCTGACATGACCTGATCTAACTTGACCTGACCTTGCCTGACCTTGCCTGACCTTGCCTGACCTGGCCTGACATGAACTGACCTGAACTGACATCATCTCACCCGACCAGACTTGACATGACCTGGGCTGAACTGACCTGAGCTGACCTGACTTGACCAGACCTGATCAGACCTGACCTGACCTGACCATCCCCGACCTTGCCTG
>NW_016983593.1:0-575 GCF_001483705.2 Eufriesea mexicana | reverse complement strand
ATTTCTGCGCTCTATATTGGTCTACTATACTCTGCTCGACTCCGGGGAGGCGAGGAATAGTGGCCGTGGAACGACAGGTTGTGATATGTTACGTTCGGTTTGGTCAGGTTAGGCCACGTTTGGTCAGGTAATCATTGACTTTTGTGCTGTACACTGCTTTTCGGTGGATATCTACTCCGTAAATTGTTCTGCTATATTCTGCTCAACCCTGGGAAGTCCAGTAATAGTGGTCTCGGCGAGTTGGTATTGATTTACTTTGCGTTCGGTTATAATACGTTTGGTTAGGTTTGGAGAGGATAGCATTGACTTTTGTGCTATATACTGCTATTCGGTTTGCATCTGCGCTATACTTTGCCCTAATATGCTCTGCTTGGCTCTGGGGAGGCCAGCAATATTGGGCTCGGCTCGTTAGTTTGAGTTACGTTACGTTTGATATTGTTATGCTTACTCGGGTTATGTTTGGATAGCTTCGATTTTCTTAGGCACACTGCTATATGGTGAATTTCTGCGCTCTACATTGGTCTTCTATACTCTGCTCGACTCTGGAGAGGCGAGCAATTGTGGTCGTGGCACTT
>NW_016983592.1:0-587 GCF_001483705.2 Eufriesea mexicana | reverse complement strand
CAGCTTTGCCTTTTGTGCTGAAGCCTGCTATACGGTGGATTTTGCCCCCTACTGTGATCAAATATGCTCCGCTTTGCTTTGAGGAGTCCAGAAATGGCGGCCTCTGCACCTGAGGTTGAGTTAGGCTACGTTTGGCTATGTTACGTGAGTTTGTGTTAGGTACGCATACCTTTGACTTTCGTGGTACACACTGCTAATCATTGGATTTCTGCGCGCTACCGTGCTGCGGTATGTTCCGCTTGACACTGTGGAGGCCAGCAATAGTGGCCTAGGCACGTTAGGACCGATTATGTTGCGCTTGGCTATGCTACGTTTGGTTAGGTTAGGTTTAGGCTTGGTTAGGATCGCCTTGAACCTTGTGCTATCCATTGCAATTCGGACTATTTCAGCGTTCTACATCACCCTGCTATACTCTGCTTAGCTCTCGTGTGGCCAGCAATTGCTGACGTGGCACGTCAGTTTGGGCTGCATTACTTCCGCTTATGATACGTTTGGTTAGGTTGGGATAGGATAGATTTAACTCGTGTGCAATACACTGCTACTCGGTGCATTTCTGCGCTCTACTGTGCTCTGATATGCTGTGATTG
>NW_016983591.1:949-1186 GCF_001483705.2 Eufriesea mexicana | reverse complement strand
CCATGCATACATCCATGCATACATCCATGCATACATCCATACATTCGTCCATACACACATACATACAAGCATCCATTCGTACATCCATTCTTCCGCCCATTCACCCATCCTTTCGTCCTCCTACAAATCCATACATCCATGCCTCCGTACATTCATATATTCTTACATCCATACATCCATGCATACATACATCCGTACATCCATAACGCAAATACGGCCATACATTTATACATCCAT
>NW_016983590.1:0-231 GCF_001483705.2 Eufriesea mexicana | reverse complement strand
TGGTTTGAAGGCGTTAGGCGACCTATTCACCAAGATATAACAGATTATAGATTTTGAATATATGTATTCTGTGGCAAGTAGACGGCTGTACTTGCCATTGGATTGAAGGCGCTAGGCGGTATGTTCACCAAGCGATAACATGTTATAGATTTTGAATAGACGTATTTTCTGCCCAGTAGATGTCTGTACTTGCCATTGGATTGAAGGCGGTTGGCGATCTATTCACCAAGC
>NW_016983589.1:0-295 GCF_001483705.2 Eufriesea mexicana | reverse complement strand
GGCAACAATAGCGGTCACGTCAAGTTGGGTTGAGTCAGGCTAAGTTGGGTGATGCCATGTTTGTTTGGGTTATGCATGGGAAGCCTTGACTTTTCTGATATCCGCTGCGATTATATTGTTTCCGTCGCACTACTCTTCACTAACGTGTTTCGCTTGTCTCCGGGGAGGACATAATGGTGGTCGCGTCACGTTAGATTGGGTTATGTTACGTTTGGCTTGGTTAAGAGATGATAGCTACGGCCTTAGTGCTATGGTCTGCTATTAGCCGGATTTCTGCGCCCTAGAGTGCTTTAAT
>NW_016983588.1:0-344 GCF_001483705.2 Eufriesea mexicana | reverse complement strand
GCTATACCCATTGCAATGCTGCAGAATCGGGCTGGAATGTTCAATTTTATTGACATTTTGTCGAATATCGTGGTGAGCTAGCTTCCTGCCATAAATATGGAGGAAAGATCCTTTTTGCGTACTATAGCCGCTGCAATGCTGCAGAATCGGGATGGAAAGTTCAATTTTATTGACATTTTCGACTAACATCGTGGTGAGCTAAAATTCCTGGCATAAGTATGAAGGAAAGATGCTTTTGGCGTAATATAGCCATTGCAATGCTGTGGAATGTGACCGGAAAGTTCAATTTTATTGACATTTTCGACTGATAACGTGGTGAGCTAACTTCCTTGCATAAACAAGGA
>NW_016983587.1:0-1053 GCF_001483705.2 Eufriesea mexicana | reverse complement strand
AACTGACCCGACATGACCTGACCTGAAATGAGCTTACCCGACTGATCTGACCTGACCTGACCTTATCTGACCTGACCTGACCTGACTTGACCTTAGCTGACGTGGACTCGCATGGCCTGACATGTCCTGACCTGAGCTGACCTGACCTGACCTGACCTGACCTGAGCTGACATTATAGACCTGACTTGACCTGACCTGACCTGACCTGTCCTGACCTGAACTGAACTATCCTGACCTGATCTGACCAGACCTTATCCGACCTGACCATATATGATCTGGCCTCGCCTGGCCTGACCTTGCCTGACCTGACCTGACGTGACATGACCTGACCTGTACTGACCTGACCTGACCTTACCTGGAGTGAACTGTCCTGATCATACCTGACTGATCTGACCTGACCTAACCTGACCTTACCAGACCTGAACTGACCTTACCTGACCTGTCCCGACCTGACCTGTCCTGACCTGTCCCGACCTGACCTGACCTGACCAGACCTGAGCTGACCTTACCTGACCTGACCTGACCTGACCTGTCCTGACTTGAACTGAACTATCCTGACCTGACCTGACCTTAGCTGACCTGATCTGACCTGACTGATATGACCTGACCTGACCTGACCTGACCCGACCTTACCAGACCTGACCTGACCTGACCTGTCCCGACCTGACCTGACATGGCCTGATCTGATCTGACATGGCATAACCTGATCTGAAGTGGACTGACATGAACTGACCTGACCTGACCAGACATGACCTGGCCTGGCCTGACCTTACCAGACCTGACCTGACCTGACATAACTCGACCTGAACTGAACTGAACTGACCCGACATGACCTGACCTGAAATGAGCTTACCCGAACTGACCTGACCAGACCTGACCTGAACTGACCTGACTGATATTATCTGACCTGACCTGACCTGACTTGACCTGAGCTGACCTGGCCTCGCTTGGCCTGACCTGTCCTGAGCTGAGCTGACCTGACCTGAGCTGACCTGACCTGACCTGACCTGACCTGAGCTGACCTTACCCGAACTGACCTGACCAGACCTGACC
>NW_016983586.1:0-520 GCF_001483705.2 Eufriesea mexicana | reverse complement strand
ATTCCATTGGCCTACTATAGCCATTGCAGTGCTATAGAATCTGGCTGGAAAATACTATTTTAATGACATTTTCGACTGATATCGTGGTGAGCTGATCTTCTTGCATAAATAAGGAGGAAAAAATCTATTGGCGTGCTATACCCATTGTAATATTGCAATACTATAGAATCTGTCCGGAAAATTCAATTTTATTGACAATTGCGACTAATATCGCGGTGAGATAACTGTCCTGCATAAATAAGGAGGAAAGATTCCATTGGCGTGCTATAGCCATTGGACTGCAATATAATTGGGCAGGAAAATTAATTTTATAGATATTTTCCTCTAATACCGCGATGAGCTAGCTTTCTTGCTTAGATAAGGAGGAGGGACTCTATTGGCGTGCTATGGCCATTGCAATGCTATAGAATCTGCCTGGCATATCCAATTTTATTGACATTTTCGACTTATACCGTGATGAGCTAGCTGTCTTTCATAAATAAGGAGGAAAGATTCTGTTGGCGTGCAATATCTATTGCGT
>NW_016983585.1:0-676 GCF_001483705.2 Eufriesea mexicana | reverse complement strand
GTAAATAAGGAGGAAAAATTCCATTGGCCAGCTATAGCCGCTGCAGTGCATCAGAATATGCCCGGAAAGTATAATTATATTGACAAGTTCGAATTATATCTATTTTCGAATTATATCTATGTGAGCTAACTTTCTTGCATAAATAAGGAGGAAAGATTCTTTTGGCGTCCTATAGCCGTTTCAATGCTACAAAATCTGGCTGGAAGATACAATCTTATTGACATTGTCGTCAAATATCGGCGTTATCTAACTTTTTTTGCATAAATAAGGAGGAAAGATTCTATTTGCGCGCTATGCCCGTTGCAGTGCTACAGAAGCTGGCTGGAGAATTCAATTTTATTGACATTCTCGTATAATATCGTGGCCATGTAACTTTCCTGCTTAAATAATTAGGAAAGATTCTATTGTCGTGCTATTTCCATTGCAACGCTACAGAATCTGACTGGAAAATTTAATTTTATTGACATTTTCGGCTAATATCGCGGTAAGCTAACCTCCTTGCATAAATAAGGAGGAAAGTTTCTATTTGCGCGCTATACCCGTTGCAGTGCTACAAAAACTGGCTGGAAAATCCAATTTTATTGACATTTTCGAATGATATCGTGGTGAGCTTACTTTCCTGATTAAATAAGGAGGAAAGCTTCTATTCGCGAGCTATGGCCATTGCAATTTTATA
>NW_016983584.1:0-538 GCF_001483705.2 Eufriesea mexicana | reverse complement strand
AATATTGAGCTTTCCAGCAAGATTCTATAGCATTGCAAAGCCTATAGCACGCCAATAGAATCTCTTCCCCTTACTTATGCGAGAAAGCTAACTCACCACGATTTTAGCCGAAAATGTCAATAAAATTGAAATTTCCGTCCAGATTCTATAGCATTGCGAAGGCTATAGCAAGCCAATCTAATCATTCATCCTTTTTTATGCAAGAAAGTTAGCTCACAACCATGTCGATGTTGGTCGAAAACGTCAATAAAATTGAACTTTCCAGCCAGACTCTATAGTATTGAAATGGCTATAGCGAGCCAATAGGTTCTTTCCACCTTGCTTAAGCAAGGAAGTTGGCTCACAACGATATTAGTCGAAAATGTCAATTAAATAGAAATTTCCACCCAGCTTCTACTGCATTGCATTGTCTATAGCACGCCAATAGAATCTACCCAGCTTTCTTAGGCAAGAAAGATAGCCCACCTCGATAATAGTAGAAACTGTCAATAGTATTGATCTTTCCAGCCAGATTCTATGGCATTGCAAAGCCTATTGG
>NW_016983583.1:0-660 GCF_001483705.2 Eufriesea mexicana | reverse complement strand
CGTCACGTAACCAAACATAATCTAACCCAATCTAACACTCCCTAACCAAACCTAGGCTAACCTTACCTACCCCGACCTGACTGGCCTGGCTTGGCCTGACTTCTACTGAACTGACCTCTCCTGACATGCCCTAACCTAACCCGATCTGACCTGTCCTGACCTGACCTGACCTGACCTGTTCTGACCTGACTTTACCTGACCTGACCTGACCTAACCTGACCAACCTGGATTGTCCTAGCCTGCCCTGACTTGAACTGACCTTACCTTTCGTGACCTTACCTGGCCTGGCCTGGCCTGATCTGATCCAACCCAACATAAACCGACCAGATCTGGCCTGTCCTGACCTGACCTGACCTGAACTGAACGGACATGACATGACCTGAACTGACCTGAGGTGACCAGACCTGTCCTGACCTGACCTGTCCTGCCCTGAGGCGACATGACTTCACCAGACCTGAATTCACCTGACCTAACCTGGAAGGGCCTAACCTGCTCTGACCTGAAGGGAACTGTCCCGGCATGACCTGACCCAACCTGACCTGAGCTGACCTGGCCTGACCTGACCTGACCTGTCCTGACCTGACCTGACCTGTCCTGACCTGACCTGACCTGACCTGACTTGACATGACCTGACCTGGCCTGACCTGACCAGACCTGACC
>NW_016983582.1:0-1080 GCF_001483705.2 Eufriesea mexicana | reverse complement strand
GGCTACGTTTGGTAATGTAGCGGTTGGCTAGGTTGGAATAGGATAGCTTTAACTTTTGTGCCGTTCACCGCTATCCGGTGGATACCTATGATCTACTCTGCGCTAATATACTCTGTACGACTCTGTGGTGGCCAGTAATAGTAGTCTCGGCACGCGACTTTGAGTTAAGCTAAGTTCGGATAGGTTACGTTAGTTTGGGTTAGGCGCGGATAGCTTCGCCTTTCGTGGTATACACTGATGTTAGGTAGACACCTACGCTCTACTGTGTTCTAATGTAATCTGCTTTGACCTGGAGCGTCCAGCAATAGTGTTCGCAGCACGTTACATTCAGATATGCTATGTTTTGTTACGTTCTGTTGGTTCGGGTTATGCTCGAGTAGCTTAGGCAATCCTGATATACACTGCGGTTCTAAGGATTTCTGCGTCCTGCTATACACATATATTTTCTGCTTGGCTCTGGGGAGGGCAGCAAACGCGACCGCGGCACGTTATGTTGTGTTACGTTACGTTTGGTAACGTTACGATTGGTTAGGCTAAGAAATGATAGATACGGCGGAATTCTCCGACCTGCTGTGCTCCAATATGCCCTGCATCGCTCTGGGGCGGCCAGAAATAGTGGCCACTGCGCGTTATGTTGAGTTAGGTTACGTTTGGTTGGTTATGCCAGCATGGGTAAAGGTTTGGATAACTTTGACCTTTCTGCTATACACTGCCATTATATTGCCTTCTGCGCTCCATTCTCCTCCAGTATGTTCCTCTTGGCGATGGGGAGGACAACAGTAGTGGTCTCGGCACGTGAGGATTAGTTAGGCTACGTTTGGTTGCGTTACGCTTGGTCAGGTTAGGATAGGGTAGATTCGACTACTATTATATTGCCTTCTGCGCTCCATTCTCCTCCAGTATGTTCCTCTTGGCGATGGGGAGGACAACAGTAGTGGTCTCGGCACGTGAGGATTAGTTAGGCTACGTTTGGTTGCGCTACGCTTGGTCAGGTTAGGATAGGGTAGATTCGACTATTGTGCTATGTACTGCGATTCTATGGATTTCTGCTCTCTATTCTCCTCTAACATTTTCTGCTTG
>NW_016983581.1:273-957 GCF_001483705.2 Eufriesea mexicana | reverse complement strand
TCAGAACCAAGCAGGACAAACTAGAGCACAGTAGATGGCAATAGTCCGCCGAGCAGCAGTGTACGGCACAGAACTCATATTGATTCTATCCTAACTTGACCAAACGTAACATCAGCGAATGTAGCCTAACTCAAGCAAACGTGACGGGACCACCTTTGCTGGCCTGCCCAGAGAATATACCAGAGCACAGCAGAGCGCAGAAGTCCTCCGCGCTGCAGTATAGGGCACAAAAGTCAAACATATTCTGACCTAGGATCACCTAAACTTCTTCCTCCACCAGGGGGAGATCTTCTAAAGATACCCGGCCGCCCTAGGGCAGGGTGCGGGTTTATGTGGGATTTTTACACACTAAAGCCACCACGATGGCCAGCCCTTCGCATTTTGGTGCGTCCTGGACTTTGCGGCGACGCAATTGCCAGGACGCCCGCGCGACGCAACAGTATTTCGCTCCTGTCGCGACGGAAAATGGCACCCGAAACATCCACGCCCATGCGCGCGAGACTGGTCGCTCTCAGGCACACCCATCACTCATACAACAGCACCGCATCGCACGCACACCCCGCGGACGCCGCGCGACCATCACGCGGCGCCGGGCGCCCGGACAACATTATCTCGGATAGACGGGCCCTCACTCGCCTGACCGTGGTCACCCTGACCTAGGATACAACGGAAGAGAAGGACGGT
>NW_016983581.1:0-248 GCF_001483705.2 Eufriesea mexicana | reverse complement strand
ATCCTAACCTACCCAAACGTACCCTAACACAGCATAACGTGGCGAGATCACACTTTCTGGTATTCCCAGGGGCAAACAGAGCATGTTAGGGCACACAAGAAGGCACGTGTCCACCGAATAGCATTGTATAGCGCAAAAGTCAAGGCTACTGTGTCCTAACCTGAACAAACGTTACGTAAGTGTAGGAAACTTATCTGATCCTAACGCACCGAGAACACTATTGCTGGCCTACACCGGGCCAAGCCGAA
>NW_016983580.1:0-477 GCF_001483705.2 Eufriesea mexicana | reverse complement strand
CAAGGGAGTTAGCTCACCTCGATATTAATTGAAAATGTCAATTAAATTGAATTTTGCAGGAAGTTTCTACAGCGTTGCAATGGTAATCGCACGCCAATAGAATATTCACTCCTTATTTATGTAAAAAAGGTGGCTCTCCACGATATTAGTCGAAAATGTCAATAAAATTGAACTTTGCAGCCAGATTCTATAGCATTGCGACGGCTATAGCAAGTGAATTGAACCTATGCAAGTGAATTGAACCTATCCACCTCATTTATGCAAGAAAGTTAGCTCACCACGATGTTAGCCGGAAATGTCAATAAAATTGTGTTTCTCAGCCACATTCTAATGCATTGCAATGGCTATAGCACGCCAACAGGATCTTTCCTCCTTATTTGTGCAAGAAAGTTAGATCACCACAATTTTAGTCGAAAATGTCAATAAAATTGAATTTTCCAGCAAGATTGTGTAGCATTGTAATGCCTATAGCACGGC
>NW_016983579.1:5049-5370 GCF_001483705.2 Eufriesea mexicana | reverse complement strand
CATTGCTGTCCTCCAAAGAGACAAGCAGAGCATAATAGAGGAGAGTAGAGAGCAGAAATTCATGGAATCGCAGTGTACAGCACAAGAGTCGAAGCGAAGCAAACCTAACCATGGCCAACATAACCTAACCAAACGTAGCGTATCTCAACCTAACTTTGCAAGACCACAACTACTGGCCTCCCCAGAGCGAAGCAGAAAATACGAGATCACAGTAGAGCGCAGAAATCCACCGAATTGCAGTGTAGAGCGCGAAGGTCAAAGTTACCTTATCCCGACCTACACAAACGTAACATACCCCAGCGCAACATAATGCAACCTAAT
>NW_016983579.1:0-1147 GCF_001483705.2 Eufriesea mexicana | reverse complement strand
AGGTAAAATAAAAAGTAATGAGAAAAATCGATTTAAAGTTGCATTATTAATTTAAAATCCTCCTCAAATTCATTCAACTAATAATTGTCCAATATAAGGAATTGCTGATAATAAATTAATAATAACTCTAGCTCCTCAAAAAGATATTTGACCTCAGGGTAATACGTAACCTATAAAAGCAGTTATTATCGATATTAAAACCATTAAAATTCCAATAAATCAAACTATTGCTAATTTAAATGAATAATAAAATAAATTTCGTACAATATGTATATATATTAAAATATAATAAAAAAATGCTCCATTTATATGAATTAATCGAATAATTCAACCTGAATTTGTATCTTTTATAATATGTGAAATTCTTTCAAATGCTAAATTAATATTAGGACAATAATGTATAGATAGTAAAAGTCCTGAAATAATTTGAATTATTAAAAATAATCCTAGAATATAACCAATATTTCATAAATAATTAATATTTATAGGTGTTGGTAAATAAATAAATCTAAAAATTAATTTTAAAATTTTGTTTGATTTTAAATTTTTATAATTTTTCATTCATTAATTTTATAACAATTGCTTGTCTCAGGGTATTCCAGCCATAGTGGTCGCGTTTCGTTAGGTTTAGTTAGAATACGTTTAGCTAGGTCAGGTCTGGCTGGGTTAGGTTAGCATAGCTTTGACTTTTGCGACACACGCTGCTATGATATGGATTTCTGCGCTCCGCAGCGCTCTTCCATATCCTGCATGTATTTTGGGACGCAAGCAGTCGTGGTCTCGGCACGTTAGGTTGTGTTATGTTACGTTCGGTTAGGTTATGTTAGTTTGTGCTAGGTTAGAATAGCTTTGACTTTTGTGCCATACACTGCTATTCCACGGATTCCTGCGCTCTACTCCCCTTTAATGTTACCTGCACGGCGCCGGGGGGGGGGGGCAGAATTTGTGGTTGCGGCGCGTTAGGTGCAGTTCAGGTGCGTTTCTCTGGTTTGTTTGTGATAAATTTGGTTAGAATAGATTAGGCTCTTGGGTTATTTACTGCTATTCTATATATATTTCTGCGCTCTAACTGTTCCCTATCGTTTTCTGCATGCCTCTGGGGACGCCAGCAATAGTGGTCGCGGCACGTTATACTGAGTTACGTTAC
>NW_016983578.1:0-1153 GCF_001483705.2 Eufriesea mexicana | reverse complement strand
CGGTCTCGGCACAATTTGTTGCCTTATGCTATGTCTGGCTATGTTCTGTTGGTTTGGGATTGGTTCGGGTAGCTTTGACTTTTCTGATATACACTGCGGTTATACGGATTTCTACGTTCTACTTCCTACTAGTGTGTACTGCTTGGCTCTGTGGTGGCCAGCAGTGCTGGTCGTTGCACGTTAGGTTGAGTTAGGTTACGTTCTGTTATGTTACGATTTGCTTGGTTAGGAGAGGGTAGCTTTGACTTTAGTGCTACGGTCTGGTATTAGATGGATTCCTGCGCCGTAGACTGCACTAATGACGTCAGCTTGGCTCTGTGGGGACCAGAAATAGTGGCCTCTGCACGTTACACTCTGTCATGTTACGTCCGACTAGGTTGGGTCAGGCTAGGTTTTGTCAGGATTGTTTTCACTTTTGCGATGGACGCTGCTATTCGGCGGATATCAGCGCTCTACTGTGCTCTAATAAGTCCTGCTTGGCTCTGTGGAGGCAAGTAATAATGGTCTCGGCACAACAGTTTGAGATGGAATACGTTGGTTTGGTTGTGTTACTTGGTCTCGGCACGACAGTTTGAGATGGAATACGTTGGTTTGGTTGTGTTATCTCTGGTTAGGTCCGGATAGCTTCGACTTTTCCGCTATACACTGCGACTCTATCGATTCCTCCGCTCTACTCTCCTCTTATACGCTCTGCTTGTATCTGGGGCAGCCGGAAATAGTGCTCGTGGCGCGTTAGGTTTAGTTACTCTACGTTCGGCTATGTTAGGTCTTGTCTGGCTATGTCTGGATTTCTTCGGCTTTTGTGTTATACATTGCTATTTGGTGGCCTTCTGCGCTCTACAGTGCTCTGCTATACCCTGCCCGACACTGGAAGAACAGCATTAGTGGTCATGGCTCGATAGGACGCGTTAGGGTACGTTTAGTTATGTCATGATTGGTTCGTTTAGAACAGGATAGCTTCGACTTTTGTGCTGTACTCCGCTATTCGGGAGATTTCCATGCTCTACGTCGCTCTACTGTACTCTGCTCGAATTCTGGGGTCCAGTAATTGTGTTCTAGGCAGGTTTGGTAAAGTTGGGTTACGTTAGGGTAGGTTACGATAGATTGGGTTAGGTTTTGTATGCTTTGGTTTTCTGGTATAGACAGTTGTTCG
>NW_016983577.1:0-1016 GCF_001483705.2 Eufriesea mexicana | reverse complement strand
TAATTCGTATAATCGTCTGCAACCAATTTTTAAACTCGAATTTCTCAAAAATCGATGCTCCACTTGAAAAATTTTCTTGCATATTCTCACCCCATTTTTCACTTAAAATGAACAAATTTTGCGAAATTTTCCTATTGCGCGTACACCAACGTCGATAATCGCAAATTGGAATAAATAAGCGACTGAGATAAAGAAATTAAGGAAATAAATTACGCGAGGCGTAAGAAAATGTAAGAAAGCCGAAGAATGGAAGAAGTTTGCAAGGATCAGCTATAATTCCCATTAAACGCGTAGCATTTATGTACGCTGGGATGTCAACGAAGTCATAAACGAGAGAAAAATGTCTGTATAGTGGGTTTCGTTGGATAATGTTTGCGGGCACTCGTTAAGCGGTGTAAGAATTAAGGGGCGAGGAAAGGGTGGCTCGCTGAGAACTAGGGGGCTTCTTATTACCACTTCATCTGCAATTAACATTTATGGACGGCAACTGTCGGCTGGAAAAACTAATTAAATATTCCATGGTGTGGCGGGATGGGGTGTTCCTTTACTCGCGGCCTTCTGGGATAAGGAACCCGGGAATGAAATGAGAAGTGAAAATGGCGAAAATGGTGTTCAACGACGATTTTGACGATTGAATAATGAGACTTATGGTTAGCTAGGGGTATCGTAAACGAATAAGACAGGGTGAGATTTGTCTTCAATTATTACGATCTACTACAATAAAGGAAATGTGACTGATTATTTAATTGAGATAATTATTTATTTAAGCATATAAATGTAATTATATATAAATTTAATTTAAAATTGTGAGTAAATGGATAAATTAGTCAGAAGATTTATTTAATACAATAATAGTACAATATAAATTATAGCTAAATTTCGTAAAATAAATTCGCTTCTAACTGCGATATAATTTCTCGAGGGCTCTTTCACACACAACGTCTATGTGTAATGACTGTCATTCACCTACTGATTGTTTTTCACGACTCTCTGTCATACTCGTCACACACACATTC
>NW_016983576.1:0-285 GCF_001483705.2 Eufriesea mexicana | reverse complement strand
GGTTCATTTAAGCTACGTTTGGTCAGGTTGAGTAATTCTGTGTTATGTTTGGATAGCCCTGACCTACGTGGTGTGGACTGCTATCGGCGGATTTCCGCGCTACACTGTGTTCCAGTATGTTCTGCTTGCCACTGGGATGGGCAGCAATAGCGGCCTCGGCACGATAGTTTGCGTTATGTTGCGCCCGGTTATATTACGTATGGATGGGTTAGGAAGGGGTAGCTTTGTCTTTTGTGCTATTAACTGCTATTCGGTGGATTTCTGTGCTCTACTGTTCTCTAGTCT
>NW_016983575.1:0-278 GCF_001483705.2 Eufriesea mexicana | reverse complement strand
GATAGCTTTAACTTTTGTGCTATACACGGCTATTCGGTGGATTTCTGCTCTCTACTGTGTTCTTGTATGCACTGCTTAGCTCTGGCGAGGGCAGCATTAGCGGTGTCGGCAAAATATGTTGGTTTTTGCTATGACTGGTTATGACCTGTTGGTTTGGGATAGGTTTGGGTTGCTCCCTCTTTTCCGATATACACAGCAATTATATGGACATCTGCATTCTACTCTCAACTAATGTGCTCTGCTTGGCTTTGGGGTGGCCAGCAATAGTGGTCTCGGCA
>NW_016983574.1:4366-5138 GCF_001483705.2 Eufriesea mexicana | reverse complement strand
ACTGCTTTTCGGTGGATTTCTGCTCTCTACATTGCTCCGCTATACATTGCTTGACACTCTTGAGGCCAGAAATGGTGGTCGCGGCACGTGCGGTTTAGTTAGATTACGCTTTGTTGGGTTTGGTTTGTTCGGCTGGGTTACGATGGATTTAACTTTTGTGATATACGCTGCTGTTCGGAAGGTATCAGCGTTCTACATTGCTCTGCCATACTCTGACGAGCTTTCGTGGAGCCAGCAGTAGCGGTCGTGGAACGTAAGTTTGGGTTACGTCACGTCCGCTTATGTTACGTTCGGTTAGGTTTGGATATGATAGACTTGTCTTTTGTGCTATGCACTGTAATTCGGTGGATTTCTGCGCTCCTCAGTGCTCTAGTATGCCCTGCTTTTCGCTGGGGAGGCCTACAATGTTGCTCTCGGAACGCTAGGTTGAGTTGGGTAACGCTTGGCTTGGCTACATCAGGATTGGTTTGGACTGGGCAGCTTTGACTTTTGTGCTATACACAGCCATTCGGTAGATTCCTGCATTCTATTGTGATCTAATCCTCCCTGCTTTGCTGTGGGAACTGCAGAAAAAGTGGCCGCGGCGCGTTATGCTGTGTTACGTTACGTTTGGTTAGGATAAGATTGTTCGGGTTAGGTTAGGCTATCTTTGACCTTGATGCTATACGCTGCCATTATATGCACCTCTGCGCTCTACTCTCCCCAAATATACCCAGCTTGGCTCTGGCGAGGTCAGCAATTGTGGCGTAGGCACGTTACGTTGATTTATGTT
>NW_016983574.1:0-1460 GCF_001483705.2 Eufriesea mexicana | reverse complement strand
ACGGTTGATAATGTCAGGTGAGGCCGGGTTTGTATAGGATATCCTCGACATTTGTGACATACACTGCTTTTCGGTGGATTTCTGCGCTCTACGGTGCTCTACTATACTCTGCTCGATTCCGGGGAGTCGAGAAAGAGCGGTCGCGGCACGTTAGGTTAAGTAGGGTTACGTTCGGCTGGGAGAGGTTAGGGTCTGTATTGTAAGGATAGCTTTTACTTTCGTGCTATACACTGCTCTTCGGTGTATTTCTGCGATCTACTGTGCTCTACTACATTCTGCTTGGCTATGGGGAGGCAAGGATCAGCGGTCGCTGCACGATATGTGGAGATATGCTACGATTGCTTAGGTTAGGATAGGTTATGTAATGCTGGGATATCCGCGGCTTTTGTGCTATACATTGCATTGCAGTGGATTACTGCGCTCTGCTGTGTTCTAGGGTATTCTGCTTGGCTCTGGGGAGGCTAGCAATGGCGGTCTCGGCACG
Organism: Eufriesea mexicana; assembly: GCF_001483705.2. Taxonomy (NCBI): domain Eukaryota; kingdom Metazoa; phylum Arthropoda; class Insecta; order Hymenoptera; family Apidae; genus Eufriesea; species Eufriesea mexicana. The sequence goes on along the minus strand of NW_016983574.1, from coordinate 976 downwards.
CTAGCTTGAGTTAAGCTACGTTCGATTGTATTAGTTACGGTTACGTTAGGATAGGGTAACTTCGACTATTGTGCTACGCACTGCGACTCTAGGGATTCCTGCGCTCAACTCTCCTCTAATATATTCTACTTGGTTCTGGCAAGGCAGCAATAGTGTTCTCGGCACGTCAGGATTTCTTAGGTCACGTACGGTTATTTTACGTTTGGACAGGTTAGGAGAGAATAGCTTTGACTTTCGTGCTCTACACTGCTGGTTGATTTCTACGCCTACTGTGCACTAAAATGTTCTGCTTCACTGTGGGTAGGCCAGCAATTGAGGTCGCAGCACGTTTGGTTGAGTCTGGTTTCGTTTGGTTTGGTTGGGGCATGTTAAATTTGGTAAGGATGGCTATGACGTTTGTGCTCTACATTGCTCTCCGGTGGATTTCTACGCTCTACTGTGATCAAGTATATCCTCTTGGCTATGATTAGTCGAGCAGTATTGTTCTCGGCCCGTGAGTTTAAGATATGTTGCGTTCGGTTACGTTACGGTTCGTTATCTTAGGATAGCACAGCTTAGACTTTTGTGCTGTAATCTGCTGCTCGGTGGATGCCTGCGAACTACATTGTAATAATGTACCCTGCTCGATTCGAGGAATGCACGCCATGCCGATCTGGGCGCTGTACGTTTAGTTTCTCTGCGATAGGTTAGGTTACTTTAGTTTCAGTTAATTAGGATACCTTCGACTTTTGCCCAGCACATTGCTATTTGGTGGCATTCTGCACTCTACTGTACTCTAGTACATTCTGCTTGGCTCTGGAGATGCCAGCGATGGTTGCCTCTGCATGTTAGCTTAAGTAATTTTGCGTTTGGTTGTATTACAATTGGAGATGTTTGGAGCGGATTGCTTGGTCTTTTGTGCTGTACACTGCTTTTCGGTCGATTTCTACGCCCTACGTTGCCCCACTGTGCACTGCTCGACCCTGGGAGCCCAGTA
>NW_016983573.1:0-687 GCF_001483705.2 Eufriesea mexicana | reverse complement strand
TATTCTCTGGCAAGTAGATGGCTGTACTTGCCATTTGTTTGATGGCGTTATGCCATCTATTCACCATTCTATAACAGGCTATAGATTTTGAATAGGCCTCTTTTCTGGCAAGTAGAAGTCTGTACCTGCCATTGGATTGAAGGCGTTGGGCGACCTATTCAGCAAGCTATAGCAGATTATAGATTTTGAATAGACCTATTCTCTGGCATGTAGATGGATTTACTTTCAATTGGATTGATGGCGTTAGGCGAACTACTCACCAAGCTATAACAGATTGCAGATTTTGAATAGCCCTATTCTTTGACAATAAGATGACTGTACTTGCCATTGGATTGAAGGCGTTAGGCGATCTATTTACCAAGCTATAACATGCGATAGATTTTGAATAGACCTATTTTCTGGCATGTAGATGGCTGTACTTGCCTTTGGATTGAAGGCGTTAGGCGAAATATTCACAAAGCTATAACAGATTGCCGATTTTGAAAAGACCTGTTCTTTGGCAAGAAGACGACTGTACTTGCCATTGGATAGGAGGCGATAGTCGATATATTCACCAAGCTACAGCATGTTATAGATTTTGAATAGACCTATTTTCTGGCAAGTAGATCGCTGTACTTGCCATTAGATTGGAGGCGATAGGCGATATATTCACCAAGCTACAGCATGTTATAGATTTTGAATAAACCT
>NW_016983572.1:0-305 GCF_001483705.2 Eufriesea mexicana | reverse complement strand
TGTTATGCACTGCTTTCCAGAGGATGCCTGCTACCAAATCTGCTCCACTGTATTCTGCTTTTCTCAGGGGAGGCCAGCAATGGTGTTCGCAGCACGATATGTTGGGTTAGGCTACGTTTTATTAGGCTATGTCTGGTTACGTTTGGCTACGAAGGCTTCGACTTTCGTGCTATACACTATTATCCGGTCGGCTCATGTCGTGTCAGCACAGTTGCTCTGCTATATTCTGCTCCGCTCTGTGATGTCCGGCAGCAGTGGTCGCGGCACGCTCTGTTGAGTTACGCTACGTTTGGATAGGTTAGCTT
>NW_016983571.1:0-273 GCF_001483705.2 Eufriesea mexicana | reverse complement strand
TTGGTGATTAGATAGCATAACGCCTTCAATCCAATGGCAAGCACAGCCATGTACTTGCCAGAGGATAGGTCTATTCAAAACCTATAAGCTGCCATAGCTTGGTGAATAGATCGCCTGACTCCTTCAATCCAACGGCAAGTATGTCCACCTGCTTGCCAGAGAATAGGTCTACTCAAAATATATTATCTTTTATAGCTTGTTGAAGAGGTCGCACAACGCCATCAATCCAGTGGCAAGTACAGACTTCTACTAGCCAGAAAATATGTCTATTCA
>NW_016983570.1:0-268 GCF_001483705.2 Eufriesea mexicana | reverse complement strand
CATCCATCCATACATACATCGATACATACACCTATACATGCACCCATACGTTCATCCATACATTCATCCATTCATACATACCTCCATACATCCACGCATCCATATATCCATAAATCCATCAATCCGTACTTCCATCCGTCGACACATCCATCCATACATACATTCATACATACATCAATACGTACATCCATTCATGCATACAACAATACATCCATCCATCCACACATCCAACGATCCATACAGCCATACATACATACATGCGCACATC
>NW_016983569.1:0-685 GCF_001483705.2 Eufriesea mexicana | reverse complement strand
AGCATTGGTCTCGGCATGTCAGGTTGATACGTGCTACGTTTGGTGACGTTAGGATATGATAGTATAAACTTTTGTGCTATACACTGCTATCCTCGGATTACTGAGCTCTACGGTGCTCTGGTGCTCTACTGTATACTGTTTGGCTCTGAGGTGCCCTGCGCTTGCGGTATCTGCACTTTAGTGTGAGTTTGTCTACGTTTGCTTATGCTGCGTTTCGTGAAGTTCGGACAGAATGGATTAAACTTTTATGTCGAACACTGCTATAGTGTGGACCTTTCACTCAACTGTGCTCCATTATACGCTGCTTGTCCCTGGGGCAGCCGGTACTGGTGGTCTTGGCACGTAAGGTTGAGTTGGGTTTCGGGTCGTTTTGTTATGTTAGGGAGGCTTGGTTAGGATTTCTTTGACGTTTGTGCTGTACACTGCTATGCGAAGGATTTCTGCGCACTACTGTGCTCTAGTGCCTGCTGCTTGTATCTGCGGGGGCCAGCAGTAGTCGTCTGGCCGTGTTAGGTTGAGTTAGATTACGCTTGTACACGTTACGTTTGGCTAAGTTGGGATAGGCTACTTTGACTTTTGTGTTCTGAACTGCTATTCTGTGGATTTCTGTGCTCCAGTGTGAACTGATATGCTCTGCTTGGCGCTAGGGTGGCCAGTAATAGTGGTCTCGGTGCGTTGTGATGAG
>NW_016983568.1:0-617 GCF_001483705.2 Eufriesea mexicana | reverse complement strand
TAGGCACGTTAGGTTGAATTATATTCCGTTTGGTTTTGTCATGTTTGGATATGTTAGGATAGGGTAACCTTGACTTACGTGCTATAAACCGCTGTTCGTTGGATTTTTCCTACTCGGCCCTAGTATGCACTGCTTGGCTCTGAGGGGGACAGCAATAGTGGGCTCGGCACATTATGTATTGTTAGGCTACGCACGGTTAGGTTACGTTTGCCTTCGTTAGGATTGCGTAGCGTTGACTTTCGTGGCATACACTGCTATTCGCTGGATTTCTGCGCTCTACTGATCTGCGGTATGTTCCGCTTGGCAATGGGGTGGCCAGAAATAGTGGTTTAGGCACGTTAGGCTCGATAATGTTGCGCTTGGTTATGTCACGTTCGGTTAGATCAGGATTGGATAATTTTGACTTTTGAGCTATACACAGCTTTTCGGCGGACTTCTGCGCTCTATATTGCTCTGCAATGCTCTGCCCGAACCTGGGGTGGCTAGCAATAGTGGTCGTCACGCTATATGTCGAGCTATGTCACTTTTGGTTGAGCTAGGCTTTGTTAGGTTTAGTTATGATGGCTTTGACCTCTGTGCTGTACACTGCAATACGTTGGACTTCTGCGCTCTGCTGC
>NW_016983567.1:0-591 GCF_001483705.2 Eufriesea mexicana | reverse complement strand
ACATTCCTGGCGTTCCCGGAGACAAGTAGAGTGCGATAGGTCGAATTAGAGCGCAGATGTCCATAGAAGAGCATTGTGTAGAACAAAAGTGAAAGCTATCCCAACCTAACACAGCATAACCAAATATGACCAAACGGAATCGAACTCAACGTAACGCGCCGCGACAACCATTCGTGGTGTCCACGGATACAAGTGGAGTGTGATGGCGCGCAGTAGAGCGCAGAAGTCCATAGATTAGCACTGTGTAGCGCAAAAGTCAACGCTATACGTGCCTAACCTGACATAACTTAACCTAAACAAACGCAATCGAACCCAACCTAAACTGCCGACAGCGCTGCTGCTGGCCTCCCCAAAGCCAAGCAGAATATACTAGTGCACAGTAGAGCGCACAGGTCCACCGAATAGCAGTGTATATTAAGAACGTCATATACACCCTAACCAAACCAAACCGACCCTAATCAAACCAAACGTAACCTAACCTAACCAGGCATGCCACGACCACTATTGCTGGCCTCCCGCAGACAAGTGGAGTCTAGAATTGCAATACAGAGCGCAGGAATCGCCCGTATAGCAGCGTATAGCACAAAAGTC
>NW_016983566.1:512-728 GCF_001483705.2 Eufriesea mexicana | reverse complement strand
ATGGATGTATGGATGTGCGGGTGGGTGATTGGATGTGTGGATGGACTAAAGAGTGGGTGAAAGTATGGGTGGAAGAACGGATGCATTGATGGATGGAAGGGCGTACGTATAGCCGCGTGTATGGATGGATGTATGGATGTATGTACGGATGTATGTATGGATGGATTGAAGTTCGAATGTATGGATGTACGGATGAATGGATGTACGGATGTATAT
>NW_016983566.1:0-332 GCF_001483705.2 Eufriesea mexicana | reverse complement strand
ATGGATGTAGGTATGCATGTTTGTATGGATGTATGTATGGATGTATGTATGGATGTATGAGTGGATGTATGTATGGATGTATGTGAAGATGTATGTATGTATGTAAGAATGGATGTATTTATAGTTGTATGTATGGATGTATGCATTGATGTATGCATGAATGGATGGATCTATGGACGCACCGGTGGATGGATGTACGGATGTATGGATGTACGGTTCGATGGACGTATTGATGGGATGATGTATGCATGGATGAATGTATGGAAGGGCAGATGTATGTCCGTATGAATGTGCGGGTCGATGAATGGGTGGGTGGATGAACTGAAGAGTGT
>NW_016983565.1:0-743 GCF_001483705.2 Eufriesea mexicana | reverse complement strand
GTTCGGTTACGGGGGGCGCCCATGCCCTTAACTTCGCCATTACTAATTTATAGAGGTATCCCCACGGATCGCTTTCGAGCGTCCCCAGGAGTTCGTCCCATTGCCGAGATTTGTCTCTCCGAACCTCCCTCCGTAGGTCGAACACCGAGGAACAGTACTCGCGATGGAGGCGCGCTATATCCTCGGCGGACACCGCGCGTCGTCGACGCCGCGCCCGGGTGTACCGGCGCCAGGCGAGCACGCAGAGCTGCTGGAGCAGCGCGATTTCGGCCGATCACAAATGCACTGCACCCCGCGACGGTGGCTCCCTCACTCGCGGCATGGCGACGTCTCACGCGCTCGTCATCACCGCCCTTAGCCACTCCACACCTAACCCCGCATCGTCGTTTTCGCACCCGTCGTCCCTATCTGCCCAGGCGACAACCTGGACGGCCGCGGCGACTAGGTCGCGGTCGAAGCGCCCGAGCGCCCATCCCGGCGCCGTGGCGTGCTACCCGCTGCGTGGTTCCAGACCGGTGCAAGGACGGCAGGCACCATGTTTATGTGGAGGTGGTCGATAAGCATTTCCATCTCCACTGCCACAATCCAGGCGGTGACCCGCCGCACAGATGCAGGCGATGCGAAGGAAAAGTCCACGATGTACGTGCCGTTCCAGGGGACGCACGGGCTTACGGAATACCGGTTGAGGAACCGGAGATCCAAAACCGCGGCCCAATCTTGCAGGGCCTCGTCCCGAGTTTCTG
>NW_016983564.1:0-284 GCF_001483705.2 Eufriesea mexicana | reverse complement strand
CAACCTAACGTGCCTGAACCACTATTACTGAATTCCCCCGGGAAAAGCAGAACATATTATAGCACAGTAGAGCGCTGTGGTACACCGAACAACAATGTACAGCTCAAAAGTTAAGGGCATCGTTTCCTAGCCTTACAAATCGTAACATATCCAAGCGTAACATATCTCGAAATAACGTGCCGTGACCGGAGCGTCGAATTCTACCGAATAGCAGTTTATAACACGAATGTCAAAGCTATCCAGAAATAACGCAACGTAACATAGCCTACCCGAACGTATCCTAA
>NW_016983563.1:0-566 GCF_001483705.2 Eufriesea mexicana | reverse complement strand
TCGTTTCTATCCTCGCGCAATTCTCGGATATGATGGCAGACAGTTCCACCGCAGACAGCCGACGGTGCACTCTGACGAGCTCCTCCTGGGTGGGGAGGGTCGCCTTCGCCCGGCTTACGCACGTGGGTTTCGGGGCAAGATCAGTGCAATCCAAAGTTTCGAATGGGTCGTACTCATCCAACACCGTCCTCCGCGGCCGCTTCGCCGTCTACGCGGTGGATACCCATGAAGACGACGTTTCGCCGCCGCCCGTGACGCTGACGGCACCTGCGAAGGCGGAGCACTCCACCTCGAGGTCCGCCGGCAGCGCCTTGCGCAATGCGGTGCTACGAGTCACGCGCCTTCGTAGCACCTGCAGTAGGGCTAATTGCCCTGTCCTTCGTCGACGGAAGCTCCACTGGAGAGGCGTCGACACCACCAACAATGACCTTACCTTCCATCCTCGGTAAATTGTGCGGCTTCCCGGGGATGGTTACCACGGTATGGGTTGCAAGCCCCTGCTTCGCCGCTTGCATTGTGGTGTGAGCCTCGGCGCAGGTATCCATCGCTGGGCTGATGCGCGGCTC
>NW_016983562.1:0-509 GCF_001483705.2 Eufriesea mexicana | reverse complement strand
AAAATTTAATTTTATTGACATTTTATACTAATATCGTGGTGAGGTAACTTTCTTGCATAAATAAGGAGGAACGATTCTATTGGCCATCAATAGCCATTGCAATCCAATAGAATCTGCCTCGAAAATTCAATTTTAGTAACAGTTTCGACTATTATCGATGTGTGGTAACTTTCGTGCATAAATAAGGAGGTAAGATTCTATCGGCCAGCTATAGCCATTGCAATTCTATAGTATTATCTGGATGGAAAATACAGTTTTATTGACATTTTCGACTATTGTCGTGGTGAGCCGACATCCTTGCAAAAATAAGTAGGAAAGTTTCTATTGGCACGCTAAAACCATGGCAGTGCTATAGAATCTGGCTGCAAAATTCAATTTTATCGACATTTTCGACTAATATCTTCGTGAGCTAACTTTCTTCGATATATAACAAGGAAAGATTCTATTGGCGTGCTATAGCCATTGCAGTGCTCTAGAATCTGCCTGGAATATTGAATGTTATTGACATT
>NW_016983561.1:0-1049 GCF_001483705.2 Eufriesea mexicana | reverse complement strand
ATCGTAGTGTGGTAACCTTCTTGCATAAATAAGAAGGAAAGATTCTAATGGCGCGCTATTGCCATTGCAATGGTATAGAATCTGGCTCGAAAATACAATTTTATTGACATTTTTGTCTAATATCGTGGTAAGGTAACTTTCTTGCATAAATAAGGAGGAAAGATTCTATTTGCGTGCTGTAGACATTGCAATGCTCTAGATTCTGCCTCGAAAACTCAATTTCATTCACATTTTCGACTTATATCGTGGTGAGCTAACTTTCTTGCATAAACAAGGAGGAAGGACTCTATTGGCGTGATATAGCCATTGCAATGCTGTAGAATCTGCACCGAAAATTCAATTTTACTGACAATTTCGATTAAATCGTAGTGTGGTAACCTTCTCGCATAAATATGGAGGAAGGATTCCATTGGCGCGCTATAGACATTGCAATGCAATACAATCTGGCTGAAAAATTTAATTTTGTTGACATTTTCGACTAGTACCGCGGTGCCCTATCTTGCATGCATAAATATGGAGGAAAGATTCTATTGTCTTGCTATAGCCATTGCAGTTCTGTAGAATGTGCCTGGAGTATTCAATCTTACTGACATTATCGACAAATATCGTGGTGACATAACTTTCTCGCATAAATAAGGAGGAAAGATTCTACTGGCACGCTATAGGCATTGCAGTGCTACAGAATCTGCCTCGAAAATTCAATTTCATTGACAATTTCGACAAATATCGTAGTGTGGTAACCTTCTTGCATAAATAAGGTGGAAAGATTCTAATGGCGCGCTATAGCAATTGCAGTTCTGTAGAATATGGCTGGAATATTCAATCTGACTGACATTTTCGGCTATCATCGCTGTGAGCTAACTTTCTGGCGTAAATAAGTGGGAAATATTCTATCGGCGTGCTATAGACATTGCAATGCTATAGATTCTGCCTCGAAAATTCAAGTTAATTCACATTTTCGACTAATATCGTGGTGAGCTAACTTTCTTGCATAAACAAGGTGGAAGGACTCTATTGGCGTGCTATAGCCATTGCAATGCTATAGAATC
>NW_016983560.1:0-2631 GCF_001483705.2 Eufriesea mexicana | reverse complement strand
TACCCTAACCATTCTTAACCTAATATATCCTAACCAAACGTAACGTGACACAATCTATCGTGCTACGGCCCCAATTCCTCGCATCCCGAGAGTCGAGCAAAATAAAGTAGAGCAATCTAGGGCGAAGAAATCCAACGAATAGCTGTGTATACGACAAAAGTCAAAGCTACCCTATCCCAACCTAACCAGACGTGACATAGCAGCGTAACATTGCTGCCGTCCCTAGAGATCCTAACCTAACCAAACGTAACATATCCAAACGAATTGCCAAGCAGAGTATACTAAAGCACGGTAGAGCGCAGAGATCAACCGGATAGCAGTTTATAGCGCAAAACACATAGGTATCGTATCATAACCTAACAAATCATGCAATACCAAATGTAATCAAAATCAACCTAACGTGTCTCCACCAATATTCCTGACCTGCCCAGAGCCAAGCAGACCATATTAGAAGGGTGTATGGCGCAGCTATCCATAGAATCGCAGTGTACAGCATAGAACCGAAAGATATCCAAACCTAACCCAAACATACATAACCTGGCCTAACGTAAAAAATCTCAACGCAACGTGCCGCGACCACTATTGCTGGCACTCCAAGGGACGGGCAGATTAGAGCAGAGCACAGAGGAGCGCAGGTATCTACCGAATAAGTGTGTATAGCGCGAAAGTCACAACTACCCTATCCTAAGCATGACTAATATAACCTGAACAAACGTGGAGTTATTAAACCTAACGGGCCGCGGCCACTATCCTCGCCTCTCCGTAGACAAGCAGAATAAGGTACAGCACAGTGGAGCACAGAAGTCCGTTGGCTATCAGTGTTGAGCACCTACTTCAAAGCTGTACTATCCCAACCCAACCTGACCAAACCCAGCCGAAAGAAACTAATCTCAAACAAACGTGCCGCGACCAGATTTGCTGACATACACAGAGCCAAGCAGATCTTAATAGACCGGAGTACATGGCAGAAATCCGCCGAAGTGCAGTACATAACTGAAAAGTCAAATTTACACTATCCTAACCTAACCAAAAGTAACATAACCTTACGCAACGTAACACAAACTAACGTTGCCGAGAACAATTTTGCTGGCCTCACAATAGCCAAGCAGAGTAAACTAGAGCTCAGTGCAGCACAGGAATGCACAGAACATCAGTGTATAGCACAAAAAGCCAAACCCACCTTAACCAAACTTATCCTACCTTAGCCAAAGAGAACGGAATATAACTCAAACGTACGTGCCACGAACGTTATTGCTGTCTTCCCCAGAGACAAGCAGAATATGTTAAAGCACAGCAGAGCGCAGATGTCTACCGAAGAGCAGTTTATCGCGCCAAAGCTGAAGCTGTTCCTCCCGAATAGAGCCAACCGTGACATAACCAAACCTAACATAACTCAATGTATCGTTCCGAGAACGCTCTTGCTCTCCTCCCCAATGCAAAGCAGACCACGCTAGAGCGCAGTAGTGTGCAGAAATCCACCGGATAGTTGTGTATAGTGCTATAGTAAAAGCTAACCCGCCCTAACCTAGCCAATTCTAACATAACCAAATGTAATCTAACTAAACCTAACGTGACGCGATCACTATTGCTGGCCTCTCCAGGGGCATGTACAACGTATTGGAGGACAGCAGGGCGTAAAATTCAATAGAATCGTAGCGTGCGGCGAAAAAGACACAGACAACCAAGCCTAACCCAAACTATCCTAAGCAAACCTAACGTTGCCAAACAAAGCGTAACGTGCCGCGACCACAATTGCTGGCCTCCCCTGACTCTAGCAGATTAGAGTAGAGCGCAGTAAAGGGCAGAAATCCACCGAACAACAGTGTACAGCACAAAGGTAAAAGCGACCCTAACCAAACTTATTCTAACCTAACCTAACCAAACGTAACCTATCCAAACGCAACTTAACACAACATACCTTGCCATGACCACTACTGCTGCCATTTCCAGTTTCGAACAAAGTATGCTGGAGCACAAGAGAGCGCAGAAAGTCACCAAACAGTAATGTATGGCACAAAAGCCAAAGGTATCCTACCCTAAGGAGACAAAACCTTACCTAGACAAACCTAGAGTAACTGCACCTAGCGTGCCGCGACCACTATTACTGGCTTCCCAACAGACAGGCTGAATATCATAGAAAACAGTAGAGCACAGAAGTCCATAGCATATCAGTGTCGAACACGTATGTCAAAGCTATCATATGCCAACCCAAGCAATATATCCCAACCCAAGCAAACCTAACCAAACTAGCGATACATACTAGTGCGCAGTAGACCGCAGAAATCCACCGTATAGCAGAGCATACGACGAAACTCAAATCAATCCAAACCAAACCCATGCCATCATAACGTAACGAAGAGTAACATAACACAAACCGACGAGCCGAGAACACTATTACTGGCCTCCCCATAGTCGAGCAGATTATAGTAAAGCAGCGTAGGCCGTAGAAATCCGCCGAAGAGCAGCGTATAGCGCAAAAGTCAAATCTAGCCTATCCTAACATTCCGAAGCGTAACATAAGCAGACGTAACGTGAGCCATACTGACGTAACACGGCCGGTATTGCTGTCCACACGAGAGCTGAGCAGAGTGCAGCAGAGCAATCAAGAGTGCTGACATCGTACGAATAGCA
>NW_016983559.1:0-531 GCF_001483705.2 Eufriesea mexicana | reverse complement strand
TAACCTATCCAAACGTAACACAACCAAACGCAGCATAACTGAGACTAACGTACCGAGGCAAATGCTGCTGGCCACCCCACAGCTAAGCAGAGTATCCTAGTGCACAGTAGAGCGCAGAAATCCACAGAATAGCAACTAACTGCACAAAGGTCAAAACCATCCTAACCATACTTGACCTAACCTAACCCAACCAAATGAGACCTGACTCAACCAAAAATGACACGACCACAGCTGCTGCCCGTCAAGAGACAAGCAGATGCTAGTACAGCAATGCAGAGCGCAGATATCAACCGAATAGCAGTGTACAGCTCAAGAGGTAAAGCTATCCTTTCCAAACGTAGCCTAACCCAACCTAACCGTACGTAGCCTGGCTCATCACGCCGAGGTCACCCTTGCTGGCCTTGCCAGAGCCAAGCTGAAAATGTTAGAACTCTGTATGGCGCAGAAATCCGCCTAATAGCAGAATAAAGCAATAAAGACAAAGCTATATCGTCCTAACGTGACTAACCGTAACATAGCAAAACGAAACCT
>NW_016983558.1:0-467 GCF_001483705.2 Eufriesea mexicana | reverse complement strand
TAACCTAGCCAAACTTGCACAAACTGTACCTAACGAGCAGAGACCACTGTTTCTGGCCTCCTCAGTGCCAAGGAGAGCATACTATTTCGCAGTGGAACGCAGAAACTCACCAGACAGCGGTGTATAGCACAAAAGTCAAATCATCATGACCCAACCTAACGAAAACTGGCCTAACCAAAAGTAACCGAACTCAACCAATCGTGTCACGAGCACTATTGCTGGTCACAACAGGGTCGGGCAGAGTATAGTAGAGCGATGCGGAGCGCAGTATTGCACCGAATAGCAGCGTATGGCACAAAAGACAAAGTTACCCTCTCCTAACCTAACCAAACGTAGCCTAACTCAATATAACGTGACGAGACTACCATTATTGGCCTCCCCAGGGCGAAACAGAGCGTATTAGAGCAATGTAAGGCGCAGAAATCCACACATTAGCGGCGCATAGCACATTAGTCTAAGCTATACTA
>NW_016983557.1:0-595 GCF_001483705.2 Eufriesea mexicana | reverse complement strand
ATGGATTTATGTATGGATGTATGGATGGACAGATGTATTGATCGGTGGATGTATGGATGGGTGGCTGTATAGATGGATGGATGTATGGATCGATGGATGTATGGATGGGTCGATGTATGGATGGGTGGATGTTTTATGTAAGGATGTATGGTTAGACGGGTGTATGGTTAGATGGATTTATGGACGGCTGGATGGATGGATGGATGTATGGATGCGTGTATGGAAGGGCGAATGTACGGATGTATGTATGGGTTGACGTATGTATGTATGTATGGGCGGATGTGTCTAGGCATGTATGTATGGGTGAGTGTATGGGTTTGTGTATGGATGTATGGATGTATGTATGGATGTATGTATGGATGGATGTGTGTATGGGTGGATGGATTTATGGATGTATGGGTGTGTCGATGTATGTATCTATGGATGAATGTATGCGTGTATGTATGGATCTGTGTATTGTTTTGTGTATGGATGCATGGATTTATGCATGTATAGATGCATGTATGTGTGAATGTGTGAATGTAAGTATGATTGAATGCATGCATATATGGATGTACGGATGTATGGATGTATATATGTATGTATGTATGGATGT
>NW_016983556.1:0-316 GCF_001483705.2 Eufriesea mexicana | reverse complement strand
CAACTACCCTACTGCGAATAGTGAATACCTCTAGACGCAGCTGATGTGCACATTGATTACTCTAGAACTAAAATGGAATTTAAATCACCATTGGAAAGATTAGTCCAATGTTTGCAGAAATGGGCTGATGGCTGTACCCAGGACTGTCCAGTCAATAGTTGATATCTCGAGGTATAACGTATATGCCTTTTGTCATTCTAGAATTGCTATGGAACCTGCATCATCATTGAACAGGTAAATTCAATAACTACAGAGCTCCGTTCATGGATGTAATAAGAACCATACTGTCAATTGCAATTATCTCCATTCATAACGG
>NW_016983555.1:0-698 GCF_001483705.2 Eufriesea mexicana | reverse complement strand
CCTCGCGTGCCGAGACCGCTGTTCCTTTGCTCTTCAGATCCAAGCAGGACAAACAAGAGCTCATCGAAGTGCACAAATCTACCGTACAGCCGTGTACAGCACAACTTTGAACAAGTATTGACCAAACTTAGCCCAACCACACCAAGCCGAACTTAATTTGAACAACAGAACGTGCCGTGACCACCATTGCTGGCCTACCCAGGGCCAAGCTGAAGAAATTATAGCTCTATAGGGCGCAGAAACCCACCTTATATCAGACCATGGCACTAAAGACAATGCTACCCACTTCTAACCTAACCGTTCGTGGCATAACCGAAAGTAATCTAACACAACCTATCGTCCCGCGACCACTATTTCTAGTCCAAGAGCCAAGAAGAAAACATGAGTGGAGAACAAAACGAAGAAATCCATATATTCGCTGCGTATCCCGGAAAAGTCAAAGCGTCCCGAACCCAACCCAAACCAACAGAAAATATTCAAAAACAGCCTAACTCAACCTAACCTGCCGAGGCAGCCGTCGCTGCCGCCCCCCTCTATAGCCAAGGAGGACATAGTAGAGCGCAACAGAGCGCAGAAACCCAACAAATGACAGTGTATGGCACAAAAGTTAAAGCTGACCTATCCAAACTTAGCCAAACCCAACATAACCGGACGTATCCTGACATAACATAACGTGCCGAGACAACTATTGCTGCCCT
>NW_016983554.1:0-1400 GCF_001483705.2 Eufriesea mexicana | reverse complement strand
TTGATTTCTGCGCTCCATTGTGCTCTAGTATGTTCTGCTTTGGTGTGGCGTGGCTAGCAGTCGTGGCCTCGGTAAGTTTGGCTGATTTATGCTACGTTCGGTTGTGTTACGTTTGATGAAATTAGGAAATGATAGTCCAGGCATTTGCGCTAAACACTGCTGCCTGCCGATTTATGCGCTCCATCGTGTACTAATACTTTCTGCTTGTCTCTGGCTAGGCCTACGATAGTGATCACGGCACGATAGGCTGTGCTGTGGTACGTTCGGTTAGGTTAGGTCTTGTCGAGCTCGGCCAGGTAATCTTTGCCTTTCGTGCTACACACTGCTATTCGGAGGAATCCTGCGCTCGACTGAGGTCTACTATGTTATGCTTGGCCCTGGTCAGGCCAGCAATAGTGGCAGCGGCACGTTATGCTCTGCTAGGCTTCGTTCGAACAGGCTATGTCAAGTCATGTTTGGTTTGGATTGCTCCGCCCATCGTGATATACACCATTATTCGGTGAGTTCCTGAGATCTACTGTCTTTCATTGTATTCAGCCTGGCACAGGTGTTGCCAGCAATATTGGTCTCGCCACGTTATGTTTAGATACACTAATTTTGGGTAGGTGAGGTATTGCCTGGTTATGTCATGATATGCTTGACCTTTGCTCTATAAACTGCTATGCAGTGGACTTTTGCGCTCTGCTGTGCTATAGTATATTCTGCTTGGCTCTGGGGGGCCAGCAAGAGTAGTCCCGGCGCCTGAGGTTGAGCAATACCACGGTTTGTTATGTTACGTTTGTTGAGGTTAGGATAGGATAGTTTAGGCATCTGTGCTAAACACCGCTATCCACGGATTTCTGCCCTCTACTGGATTCTAATATTTTCAGCTTGGCTGTGGGGTGGCCAGGAATAGTGTTCTCGTCGCGTTAGGTTTACTTAGGCTACGTTTGCATATCATAAGTTTAGTTGGGTTAGGACTGAATAGCTTAGAGTAAGGTGCCATTCAAAGCCTTTCGGTGGATTTCTGCTCCCTGCTGCGCTCTAACATGTTCTGCTTGGCTCTGGTTTGGCCAGCAAAAGCGGTACCGTCGTGTAAGGTTGGCTATGCTCCGTTTCGGTGTGTTACGCTTGGCTAGTTAAGGATAGGCTTCTTTGTCTTTTGTGCTATACACTGATTTTCGGCAGATCCCTGCCCTCCAATGTGCACTAATATGCTCTGCTTGGATATACGAAGGCCATCAATAGCGGTCGCGGCGCGTTGCGTTGACTATGCTGCGGTTGGTTAGGTTTGGTAATGCCTGGTTAAGTTAGGGAATCCGCGACTTTTGTGCTATACACAACTATGAGGAGGATCTCTACGCACTATATTGCTCTACTATACTCTGCAGTACTCTGGGCAGGCGCGCAATAGCGGCCGC
>NW_016983553.1:0-590 GCF_001483705.2 Eufriesea mexicana | reverse complement strand
CCTATGGTGTGTTAGGCTTCGTTCGGTTATGTCATATTTACTTGGGTTAGCTTCAGGTGGTTTTGACTTCTGTTCTGTGCACCGCTATTAGGTCAATACTTGCGCTATGCGTTTGTCTACTAGCACCCGCTTGTCTCTCAGGAGGCCAGCAATGGCGGTTTCGGCACGTTAGGTTGAGCTATGATGCGTTTGGTTACGTTACGTTTGGTCATATTAGGATAGGTTTGCCTTGACTTTTGCGCTATACACTGCCATTCGGAGGATTTCTGTGCTGTACTATAATCCAATATACTCTGCTTTGCACTGGATAACGCTGCGCGTTAGTTTGAGTTATGTTACTTTAGGATATGTTACGTTTGGTTAGGTTAGGATAGTGTATATTCGACTTTTGGGCCATACTCTGCTATTCTCGGGATATCTGCCCTCTTCGTTGCTCGACTATACCCTGCTCTTCTCTTGGGATACCAGCAATGGCGGTCGTGGCACGGCAGGTTGTGTTAGGTTATGTTTGGTTGAGTCAGGTTCGGTTAGGTTTGGGCACGGTGGCTTTGACTTTTGTGCTATACACTGCTACTCGGTGAACGTCTGAG
>NW_016983552.1:0-1500 GCF_001483705.2 Eufriesea mexicana | reverse complement strand
TCGCAGTGTATAGCACAAGAGCCATAGCCACCCTATCCGAACCTAACCAAACGTAAAATAACCGAACGTAACCGAACCGAAACTAAAGTGCCGATGACACTATTGCTGGCCTCCCCAGCTACAAGCAGAGAATGCTAGAGGACAGCAGAGCGCAGGAATCAACAGCATTGCAATGTACATCCTAGCATAGCCTGGCCTAGCATAACCAAACCGAACGCAGCCTAACACAATTTAACGTGCCGAGACCATAACTGCTGTCCGACCCAGTGCCAAGGAGAAAATGCTAGAGCACAGTAGAGCGCATAAATGCACCGAATAGCAGTGTGTAGCAAAAACGTCAGAGCTATACTTTCCCAACATGAAAAATCATAACATAACCAAACGTAACCTAGTTCAACCTAACGTGCCGCGATAGATATTTCTGGCACCCCCAGAGCCCACCAGAACATCTTTTCTGCTATACATTGGCATCCTGTGGACTTCGGCACTCAAGTCTCCTCTAATATGATCTCCTCGGCGACGTGGATGGCAGCAATGGCGGCCTAGACGCGATAGGTTTGATTGGGTTACGTATGGTTATGTCACGCTTTGATTGGTTAGGATATGATAGCTTTGAGTTTTGTGGTAAACCCTGCTCTTCTGCTGATTGCCGCGATCTACGTTGCTCTACTATACTCTGCTCGAATCTGGGGAGGCGAACAATAGTGTTCGTGTCACGGTAGGTTGAGTTATGTAATGTTTGGTCTGATAAGGTTGTGTTAAGTTTGGTTAGGATAGCTTTGTATATCGTGCTGTATACTGCTATTCGGTGGGCCATTGTGTTATAGAGCGCTCTGCCATATTCTGCTTGGTTCTGGGGATGTGAGCAGCAGCGGTCGCGACGCATTATGTTGTATTATGTCACTATGGTTAGGTTAGGTTAGATGAGGTTAGTTTAGGATGCAATACACTTTAGCATTATACACTGCTCTTCGGTGGATTCCCGCACTCTACATTGTTCTACTATACACTGATCCTCTCAGTGGTGCGAGCAATATTGGTCTTGGGCCGTTAGGATGACTCATGTTACGTTTGGCTAGGTTAGGTTAGGTTACGATTGGTTAGGAGAACTTCGACTATTGTGCTGTAAACTGTTGTTCGATGGATTTCTGCGATATACTTTTCCTTAATATGTTCAGCTTAGCTCTTGGAAGGCCGGTAATTGTGGTCTCGGCACGTTACGTTTGGTTAGGCTACGTTTGGTTAGGTTATGTTAGGTTATGTATGGTCAGGTTATCTATGACTTCTGTGCTTTACTCTGCAATGCGGCAGGTACCTGGGCTCTACACTGCTGTTGTATATTCTGCTGGGCTCTGGAGAGGTCAGCAGCAGCGGTCTAGGCACACTAGGCTGTGTTAGGTTACGATTGGATTTGTTACGTTTGGATACGTTGGACACGGATGTCTTCGATTTTGCAACATACACTGCCATTCGTTGGATCTCTGCCCTTCACATTTCGCT
>NW_016983551.1:0-2698 GCF_001483705.2 Eufriesea mexicana | reverse complement strand
TATGCATCATGAGCGAACAGATTAATCCTACAGCAACAGAGTACTGTCGGTAGATGTACTACGCAACGTCCTCTCAGCTGTGAATGTCATTAGACATAACCGTACTATGCTTGGCTTATACCAGAATTACTTTAGGATTTGCATCATTAGTGAGCAACGTAATTCAGCGGCTACAATACTGCGATTATGGCTGTACTCAGTTCTGGGTCGTCAATTGTTAACTTTCGAGATTCAGTGTATCTGTATTTTGCCATTCTAGAATTGTTATAGTGTCTTAATCATGATTCGACAGATTAATCCCGCGGCTACATTAATGTATTTGCGGATGTACTAAGAACCCTCCGGACAATTTTAAGCGTTTCAAGCCTTATCCGCAATATACGTTGATAATTCCAGGCTTGCATTGGAAATTATATCGTCAATGAACAAGGAAGTACAACGGCAACAATGACGTGGTGATGGCTGTTATCAGTACTTTGTTGTCAATTGTTAGTATCTAGAGGTATAATGGATCTGCCTTTTGGCATTCTAGAGTAGCCATAAAGTCTATGTCAACACTAAACGGAATAGTACAGCGGCGGTAATCTGGAATGTGTTTGAAATTTTAATACCTTTAGCATCAGTGGACCTGTACTTTGTCGTTCTAGCATTGACATAGAAACTATAACATGATTGAGCATATACATCCCTCGGCTACGTTGCTATATTGGTGGAAGCAATAGGTACCGTACTGTCAGCAAGCAATATCTCAAGCCGTAACCGTAATATGCACTAACTATTGCTGCATTTATTTCTAATCTACATCAACAGTGACCTAAGTATTCCAACGGCTACAGTACTGTGATGATGGCTGTACTCAGTACTGTGTTCTCACTTGTTAATATATCGAGGGGTAGTGGACCTGTATTGTGTCATTCTAGATTTTCCATAAAATCGATAGCTTCGTTGCGCAGACCAATCCAAGCATTACAGTGCTATATTGGTGGATGTACTAGGCACCGTACTGTCAGTTTTAAATATACCTCGCTATAACCTTACTGTACACTGATTACCCTAGAATTGCTTTGGCATCTGCATCATCTGTGAGCAAATGATCCAACGTGAACAGTACTGTGATGAGTGCTGTAGTCAGTAATGTCTTATTAATTGTTAATACCTTGAGGCGTAGTGGACCGGTATTTCGTCATTCCAGAATTGCTATAGAACTTAATTCATCATTGGGCAGTTTAATCTAATGGCAAGAATGCTATATTCGTGGATGTATTGAGTATCGTAATGCCATTTGTAAATATCTCAAGCCATAACCGTACCATACATTGAATATCGCAAAATAGAGTTGGAATTTACAACATAGGAGAGAAAGGTATTCCAAGGGCTACATTGTTGTGACGAAGGCTGCACTCGGTACTGCGTTGTCAGGTGTTAATACAGCGGGCTAATGGACCTGTATTATATCATTCTATAACTGCTGTAAATGTGAAATCATCGTTGACCAGTATAATCCAAGGGATACTGTGCTATACAGTTGGATGTACTACGCACCGTACTGTTAATTGCAAATACCAGTAGCTTCAGGATTACTTTTCACTGATTATCCTATAATTGCTTTGTGACTTTCATCATCGGTGAACACTGTAGTCCAGCGGCTACAGTACTGTGACGATGGCTGTACTCAGAAATTTGTAGTCAATTGTTAGTATATCTAGGGCCAATGGACCTTCATATCTCATTTTTGAATTGCTGTAGAATGCACATCATCAGTGAACAGACTATTCCAACGGCAACGGTTGTATGTTGGTAGCTGTACTAAGCAACGTATTGCCAGCCTTAAAGTTCAATAGCCGTAGCCGCTAAATGCATAGGTCATTTTGGAATTCGGTCAGAACATCAATCGTCATTCAACATAATAGTCTAGCGTATACACTACTGTCCCGATGGCTGCTCCCAGAACTGTGTTCTCAATTCTTAATATATCCAAGTATAACTGACCTGAATTATATCACTCCAGAATTGCTATACAATCGGTACCTTCGTGGTGCAAGCTAATCCAAGAGCTGCAGTGCTATATTTGTGGATGTACTTAGCATCGTGATGTCAGATTTACATATCCCTAGCTATAACCTTACTATACATTGATTATCCTAGAATTGCTTTGGTATTTGCACCATCTGAGAACAATCGGTGCAACGTCAACGGTACTCCGAAGAGGGCCGTAGTCAGTAAAGTGTTATTAATTATCAATACCTTGAGAGACAGTGGAACGGTATTTTGTCATTGCACAATTTTTATAGAATTTAATTCACCATTGAGAAGTTTAGTCCAATGGCCACAATGCTATATTGGTGGATGTAATAGGTATCGTGCTGTCATTTGCAAATATTCCAAGGCATAACCGTACCATGCATTGATTATTCCAAAGTTGCTTTGGAATTTACAACATCACTGAACAATGTTTCCAGCGGCTACATTGATGTGATGATGGCTGTACTCAGTGCTGTACTGTCAAATGTTAATGTAGCGGGGGCTAATGGACATGTATTATATCATTCCATAATTGCTATAATGCCGAAATCATAGTTGATCAATTTAATCCAAGGGATACAGTGAAATACTGTTGGATGTAATAAGCACAGTGCTGTCAATCGTAAACAAACCTAGCTATAACCCTACTATACACCGATTATCCTATAATTGCTTT
>NW_016983550.1:0-527 GCF_001483705.2 Eufriesea mexicana | reverse complement strand
TTATTCGAAAATGCCAAAAAAATGAGTTTTGCAACCATAATCAGTTGCACTGCAATGGCCATACCGCGCCAATAGAATATTTCCTAGTTATTTATGCAAGGAGCTTAGCTCAACACAAAATTATCCTTTATCCGAAAAAGTCAATAAAAATTATTGTTCCAGACTGGTTCTGTAGCATTACGATGGCTATAGCACGTCAATAGAATCTTTCCTCCTTCTTTACGCAAGAAAGATAGATCACCACGATATTATTTGAAAATGTCAATAAAATTGAATTTTCCACGCAGATTCTATGGCATTGCGATGGCTACTGTACGCCAATAGAATGCTTCCTCCTTATCTATGCAACGAAGTTAGCTCACCACGATATCAGCCGAAAATGTCAATAAAATTAAACATTCCAGCCTGATTCTATAGCGCTGCAACAGGTATTGCCCGCAAAGAGAATCTTTGCTCGTTATTTATGCAAGAAAGCTAGCTCACCACGACAATAGTCGTATATGTTAATAAAATAGAATTTCCCATAC
>NW_016983549.1:0-516 GCF_001483705.2 Eufriesea mexicana | reverse complement strand
ATAACGTGCCGAGACCACTATTGCTGGCCTAAACAGAGGCAGGCAGAACATATTAGAGACCATAAGAGCGTAGGACCCTACCGAATAGAGGGTGCATAGCACAAAAGACAATGCTCAATGCAGCCTATCCAAACCTAAAATTATCGAACGTAACCCAACTCATCCCAACAGGACGAGGCCACAATTGTTGGTCACCCCAGGGCCCCGCAGAGCATTCTCGAGCGCACTGCAGCGCAGAAGTCCACCGAATAACTGTGTATAGCACAAAAGTCAGTGCTATCCTCTACTAACGTATCCAGACCCAACCTAGCCGAAAGTAACCTGACCCATTTTAAAGTGCCGATACGTATATTGCTAGTCTTCCCAGTGCCAAGCTGAATACGTTAGAACATTGAAGGACGCAGAAATCCACCTCATAGGAGACCATAGCACTAAAGTCATAGCTACCCTCTCCTAACCAAAACAATCGTAATAAAACCAAACTTAAGCTAACACAACCTAACGTGTCGCGACCAC
>NW_016983548.1:0-1021 GCF_001483705.2 Eufriesea mexicana | reverse complement strand
TTTTGTTAGGATAGGTTGGGTCAGGTTTGGTTACGATATCTGCGGCTTTTGTGCTATTCACTGTAATGCGGTGGACTACTGCGCGCTACTGTGCTCTTGTACATTCCGCTTGTATCTGTGGGGACCAGTAGTGGTGGTCTCGTCATGTTAGGTGGAGATAGGTTACGTTTTGTTATGTTACGTTTGCCTGGCTTAGGACAGGCTACTTTGTCTTTTGTGCCATAAACCGATATTCGGTGTGTTTCTGCTATCTAATGTGCTCTAATATGCTCTGCTTGAGCCTGGGGGCAGTAATAGTGGTCTCGGCGCATAAGGTTGTGTAAGGTTACGTTCCCTTCGGTTAGGTTTGGAAGGTTCGATTAGGGTTTTTTGACTTTTGTGCTGTAAACTGCTATTTCGAGGATTCCTGCGTTCCACGTAGCTCCACTATACTCTGCTCGACTCCGGGGGGCGAGTAATAGTGGTCGTGGCACGTCAGGTTTTATTAGGTTGCGTAATGTATGTCTGGGCTAAGTTAAGCTTGGTTAGGGTAGCTACCACTTTCGCACTGTACACTGCTATTCGATGGATTCCTGTGATCTACTGTGCTCTGCCCATTTTGCTTGGATCAGGGGAGGACAACAGCTGTGGCTGCGGTACTTTGCTTTGTGCTGTGCTACGCTTGGTTGTATTAGGTTTGGTCAGGCTATGTCAGGATATATTCGACTTTTGAGCTGTTCACTGTAGTGCGGTGGACCTCTGCGCACTGCTGTGCTCTAGTACATTCTGCTTGCCTCTGTGGAGGCCTGCCATAGTGGTCTGGTCATGTTTGGTTGAGCTGTTGCGTTTGGCTAGGTTAGGATAGGCTACTCTAACTTTTGTGCTTTGCACTGCTTTTCGTCGGATTTCTCTTATCTAAAGTGCTCTACTACATTCTGCTGTGTTCTGGGGAGGGCAGGAGCATTGGCCGCGGCATGTGATGTTGGTTTATGCTGTGTTTGTTTAAGGAAGATTATATCAGGTTGGGTTAGTCTAGCTATGG
>NW_016983547.1:0-1323 GCF_001483705.2 Eufriesea mexicana | reverse complement strand
GAGCCAAGGCCACCATTGCTCCCTTTCCCAGCGGCAACCTGAACACATCAGATCACAGTGGACTGCCGAAATCCGCCAAATAGCAGTGTATAGCACAAATGTCAAAGCTACCCTCTACTAACCAAACCAATCGTAACATAACCAATCGTAACCTAACTCATCACTAACGTGCAGCGACCACAGTTGCTGGGCTCCGGCGGAGTCGACCAGAGCATATAAGAGCACAGCATAGCGCTGAAGTTCACCGAATAGCAGTATACAGCACGAAAGTCACAGGTACCCTGCCCTAACCTGTCCAAACGTAATACAAGCAAACGCAACATGACATTACCTTACGTGCAGAGACCACGATTGCTCGATTCACCGGAGCTGAGTAGAATATTGAAGAGCACAGCAGAGCACAGAAGGCCTCCAAACAGCAGCGAATAGCACAAACGTCAGAGGTGCCCTAACCTTACCAGGCGCAACCTAACCTAGAGAAACGTAAACTAGCTGAACCTAACAAGACCAGACCATTATTGCTGACGTCCACAGAGCCAAGAAGAGCATACCAGAGCAGAGTAGAGCGCAGAAATGCACAGAATGGCAGTGTATAACACGAAAGTCAAAGCTATGCAAACCAAACCGAAACAAACGCAGCCTATCCATAGGTAGCATAAATCGACCTAGCATGCCGAGACCAATTTTTCTGGCATTCTCAGTGCCAAGCAGAGCATACTAGAGCACAGCAGAGGGTAGAAATCCACAGAATAGCAGTGTGTAGCTCAAACGTCAAAGCAATCCGACCCTACACAAACGTTACCTAACCTGACCGAAAGTAACACAACTCAACCATTCGTGCCACGACCACTATTGCTGTCCTCCCCAGGGTCGAGCAGAGTATAGTAGAGCAATGTAGAGCAATGAAATCCTCCGAGTAGCAGTATTTAGCTCTAAAGTCATAGCTATCCTGTCCCAAATTATCCAAACGTAATATAATCAGGCGTATCCTAACACAACCGAACGTGCCGATACCAGTATTCCTGGAATCCCCAGAGCCCAGCAGAATATACTAAAGCGTCTTGGAGCGCAGAGTGCCACCAAATGGCAGCGTACAGCATAATAGTCAGCTGTGTCCTAACCTAGCCTGACCAAACGTAACATAAGTAAGAATTTCGAGCCACGACCACTATATTTGGCCTACCCAGGGTCGAGCAGAGTATAGAAGAGCAATGTACAGCAAAGAAATTCACGGAATGGCAGTGTTCAGCTGAAAAGTCGTAGCCATCCTGTCCCAACTTATCCGCACGTAATAAAGTCTGGCGTATGCTAACATAACCTAAC
>NW_016983546.1:0-348 GCF_001483705.2 Eufriesea mexicana | reverse complement strand
ACCGCCGAGTGTAGCACAAAAGGCAAACATAACCTGACCTAACCAGACCTTACCTAACCTATCAAAAATTAGTGGAACCAAACATGACGTGTTGAGACAAATATTGCTGGTCGCCCCAGAGCCAAGCAGAGCATATTAGAGAACATAAGAGCATAGGTATCCACTGAAGTGTAATGAATGGCACAAAGGTCAGAGTTGCCTATCCTATCCTAGCCAAACGTAACATATCCGAACGTAGCCTAACACTACCCAAAATGACCAGACCACGATTGCTGGACTCCGCTTGGACAAGCAAAATTTACTAAAGCACAATAGAGCGCAGAAATCCACCGAAATGCAGTGAATACC
>NW_016983545.1:9819-10075 GCF_001483705.2 Eufriesea mexicana | reverse complement strand
GCACGTTAGGTTGTGCTCGGTTACGTCTTGTAATGCTACGGTTGGTTAGGTAAGGATTCGGTTACTATGACTTTTGTGCTATGCACCGATATTCGGCGGATTTCTCTGCTCTTCTGTGCTCTAATGTGCCCTTCCTTGCTCTGGAGAGGCCAGCAATGGTGGTATCGGCACGTTAGGTCGAGTTAGGCTACATTCGGTTGGGTTAGGTAAGGTTAGGTTTGGTCAGGATCTGTTTGCCTTTTCTGACATAAACTGC
>NW_016983545.1:0-1406 GCF_001483705.2 Eufriesea mexicana | reverse complement strand
CACTGCGATTCGGTGGATTTCTCCGCTCCACTCTCCTCTAATACGTTCAGCATGGCGGTGGGGTGACCAGCAATAGTGGTCTAGGTACTTCGGGTTGGGGTATGTTACGTTTGGATAGGTTGGGATAGGAAATCTTTGACTTTGTTTCTATACACAGCTATTCGGTGGGTTTCTTCCTCCGTCGTTGATCTGCTATACTCTATTCGAATCTGGGGAGGTCACAAACGGCGTCCGTGGCACGACAGGTTGTGTTAGGTAACGCTTGGTTGGGTTGGGCTACGCTTGGTTATGTTTGGTTAGGATGGCCTTGTCTTTTGGGCCATACACAGATACTCGGTGAATATCTGCTCCCTGCTGCGCTCCAATATGTTCTGCTTCGCTGTGGAGTTGCCAGCAGTTGTGGTCTCGTCCCGTTAGTTTTAGTTATTCTATGTTTGGTTAGGTTAGGTAAGATATGGTTCGGTTACGACATATTCCACTTTTGTGGTATACATTGCTATTTGGCGGCTTTCTGCGCACCACTGTATTCTACTATACTCTGCTAGAATCTGTGGCGGCCGACAATAGTGGTCGTGGCACAATGGGTTTTGTTAGGCTACGTTTGTTATACCAAAATTAGTTTGGCTAGGACAGGGCAGCTTTGACGTTTGTGCTGTACACCACTGTCCGGTGGATTTCTAGGCTCAACATTGCTCCCCTATACTCAGTTCGTCTCTTGGGAGGCCGGTAATAGTTTTCTCGGTTTGTCAGGTTGAGTTTCGCAACGTTTGGTTAGGGTACGTTAGTTTGGCTTAAGTTTGGATGCCTTCGACCTTCGCTGTATAAACAGATTTTCCGTGGATTTCAGCGCCATGCTGTGCTCCAGTATGCCCTGCTTGGCTCTGTGGGCGCCGGTAATAGCGGTGCCGGCGCATCAGGATGTGATATGTTACGTTTGCTTAGGTTACGTCAGCTTTGGCAAGGTTTGGATAGCAACGTCTTCTCTGTTATTCACTGCGATTCTACGGATTTCCACGCTCTACTCCCCTCTTTATGTTGTGCCTGACTCTGTGGATGCCAGCATTGGTGATCGGGTCACGTTAGTTTGAGATATGTTACGTTTGGCCATGTTAGGATTGGATTGGTTTGGAGAGGGAAGCTTTGACATTCGCGATGTACACTGCTTTTCGGTGTATTTCTGCTCTCTATATTGCTCTACTATACTCTGCTCGAATCTCGGGAGGGAAGCAATAGCGATCGTGGCACGTTAGGCTGTGTTATCTTACATTCGGTTAGGTAAGGTTAGGCTAAGTTTGGTTAGGTTACCTTTGACCTTCGAGCTATACACAGATATGCGGCGATTCCCTGCCCCCTGTTGCGCTTTACTCTAATCTGCTTCGCACTGGGGAGTCCAGGAATAGTGGTCG
>NW_016983544.1:0-756 GCF_001483705.2 Eufriesea mexicana | reverse complement strand
ATAGCATTGCAACGGCTATAGCATGACAATAGAATCCTTCTCCCTTATTTATGCAACAAAATTAGCTCACCTCGATATTAGTTGACAATGTCAATAAAATTTAATTTTCCAGTCCGATTCTATAGTATTGCAATCGCTATAACATGCCAATAGATTCTTTCCTCCTTATTTAACCAACAAAATTAGCTCACCACGGTATTAGTCGAAAAAGTCAATAAAATTGAACTTTCCAGTCAGATTCTATAGTATAGCAACGGCTACAGCATGCCAATAGAATCTTTCCCCCTTATTTATTCAAAAAATTAGCTCACCACGATATTAGTTGAAAATGCTAATGAAATTGTATTTTCTTGTCAGATTATATAGCATTGCAATGGCAATGGCATGCCAATAGCACCTTTCCTCCTTATTTATGCAACAAAATTAGGTCACCACGATATCAGTCGAAAATTTCAACATAATTGAATTTTCCAATGAAATTTTATAGCATTGCAATGGCTATAGCATGCCAATAGAATCTTTCCTCCTTATTTATGCAACAAAATTAGCTCACCACGATATTAGTCGGAAATGTCAATAAAAATGAATTTTCCAGTCAGATTCTATGGCATTGCAATGGATATAGCATACCAAGAGGATCTTACCTCCGTATCTGCGCAACAAATTTAGCTCACCACGATATCATTCGAAAACGTTAATAAAATTGAATTTTCCAGTCTGATTCTATAGCATTGCAATGGCTATAGCATGCCAATA
>NW_016983543.1:0-1001 GCF_001483705.2 Eufriesea mexicana | reverse complement strand
TCGGCACGTTAGGTTTGATACAATACGCTTGCCATTGTTAGGAATCGTTGCGTTAGGTTAGGAAAGCCTTGACATTCGTTGCGACACACAGCCATTCTATGGACGTCTGCGCTCTTCGAAGTGCTATCACACCCTGCTTGTCTCTGTGGACGCCAGGAGTAGTGCTCTCGGCTTGTTAGGTTTTGTCAGGCAGCGTTTGGTTTGGTTATGCTTCGTTAGGTTTGGATAGAATAGTTTTGACCTTAGTGCTATACACAGCTATTCGGTGGGCATCTGCGTTCTATTGTCATCTAATATTCCCCGCTTTGATCTGGGAATGCTAGAAATAGTAGCCGCGGTGCGTTAGGATGTTTCAGGTTACGCTTGGTTAGGTTAGGTTCTTTGCGTTGGGTTAGGATATATTTGACTTTCGTGATATACACTGCCGCTCTATGCACCTCTGCGCTCTACTCTCCCCTAATATTCACTCCTTGGCTGTGGGGAGGGCAGCTATTGTGGGCTAGGCACGTTAGGTTGGGATTTATTATTTTTTATTACTTTAGGTTATGTCAGATTAGGTTAAGATACCTCTTACCTTTTTGCTGTGCACCGCTATACGGGCGATTTCAGCGTTCCACATTGCTCCGCTATTCTCTGCTTAGCTCTCGTGAGACCAGCAATAGCTTTCGTGGCACGTCGGTTTGGGTCACGTTACGTCTGCTTATGTTACGTTTGGTTAGGCTCGGACAGGGTATCTTTGACTTTTGTGCTAGGCACCGATTTTCGTTGGATTTCTACGTTCTTCACTGCTCCACTCTACTCTGCTCCACTCCGGGGAACCCAGTAATAGCGTTCTCGGCACGTCTGCTTCAGATAGGCTACGTTTGGTCAGGTTATGTTGGCTTGCGTTAGGTTTGGGTTGCTTTGACTCTTTTGGTTTACACCGAAGCGACGCGGGTTTCTGTGCTCTGTTGTGGTCTAGTCCATTCCACTAGACTCTGGGGATGTCAGCAATAGTGGTG
>NW_016983542.1:9751-10152 GCF_001483705.2 Eufriesea mexicana | reverse complement strand
CCACCGTGCTGTAGCATATCCTACTTGGCTCTGGGGAGGCCAACAACAGTGGTCTAGGCACGTTAGTTTATGTTATGCTCCGTTTGTTTAGGTTGGGTTGGGTCCGGTTTGGTAAGGGTTCCTTTGACCTTTTCGCTTTACTCTGCAATGCGGTGTATTCCTGCGCCCCACTCTGCTCTAGAATCTTCTTCTGGGCTTTGTGGAGGCCAGAATAGGCGGTTTTGTCATGTTAGGTTGTGTTACGTTACGTTCCGCTGTTACGCTTTGTTAGGTTAGGACAGCAAAGTTACGTCTTTTGAGCTGCACAATGCTATTCTGTGAATAACTGCACTCTACTGTGCTGTATCTTACCCTGCTTGTGTCTGGGAATGCCTGGAATATTGGTCGCGGCACATTAGGTT
>NW_016983542.1:0-699 GCF_001483705.2 Eufriesea mexicana | reverse complement strand
ATGGTGGTCTCGGCACGTTTGGCTGAGTTATGTCACGTTCGGTTATGTTACATTGTGCTGTGTTACTATAGGATATAATTGTCTTTTGTGCTCTACACTGCTATTCGGTGGAATCCTGCGCCCCAGATTGTGCTACTATACTCTGCTCGACACACGGGAGGCCAGCAATCGTCGTCGCGTGGTAGGCTTTACTATGTTACGCTTTGCTAGCATACGGTAGGTTATGTTTAGACAGGGTAACTACAACTTTCGTGTTATACGCTGTTGTTCCATGGCGTGCTGTGCTCTACTCTGTTCTTGTGTGTTCTGCTTTGCTACGGGATGGCCAGCAACGGAGGCCTTTGTACGTTTGTTTGAGATATGTAACGCTCGGTTGTGTTACGTTTGGTTAGGTCAGGGTGGGACAGGATTGACTATTATGCTATACACTGATATCCAATGCATTTCTGTTATATACTGTCTAATATGTTCATCTTTGTCCTGCGGGGCCCAGAAATGGTGCCTGAGGCACGTATGTTTAAGATAGGTTACGTTTGGATAGGTTGCGTTAGTTTGGATTGTGTTTGTATAGATTTGACTTTTCTGCTATAGGATGCGTTTCTATGAAGTTCTGCGCTCTACTCTCCCCTAATATGCCCTGCTTGACCCTGTGGGGCCAGCAATTGTGGTTGCGTCTCGTTGGGTAGAGCAAGATTACGT
>NW_016983541.1:0-509 GCF_001483705.2 Eufriesea mexicana | reverse complement strand
CTGGCTAAGTTTTGTCAGGATAGCTTTAACTTTTGTGCTGTACACAGACATTCGGTGGATTTCTGCGCCGTACTGTGCTCTAGTACGTCCATCTTGGCTCTGGGTGCGGCAACAATGGAGGTCTCGTCACGTTAGGTTAAGTTATGTTACCGTTGGTTAGGTTAGGAGATGATACATTTGACTATAGAGCTATGGTCTGCAATTAGGTAAATTTCTGCTCCCTACAGTGCTCTAATATTTGCAGCTTGGCTCTTCGAAGGCCAGCAATAGTGGTCTTGGCACGTTACGTTGTGTCTTGTTACGCTCGGTTGTGTTGGGTCAGGCAAAGTTTTGTCAGCGTAGTTTTAACTTTCTTCCGGTTCATTGCAATTCGGTGGATTTCTGCGCACTACTTTGCTCTAATATGTCCTGCATGCCTCTGGGGATGGTAGCAATAGCGGTCTCGGCACGTTAGGTTGAGCTATGCCACGTTTGCTTATGTTCTGTTCATTTGGATTAGGCTTGTGTGG
>NW_016983540.1:0-512 GCF_001483705.2 Eufriesea mexicana | reverse complement strand
ACGAGGCCTCCATTTCTGTCCTTCCCAGAGCGAAGCTGAAAGTATATCAGCACAGTAGCGCGCTGAAACCCACCAAACAGCGGAATATAGCACTGAAGTCAAAGCAATACTCTCGAAACTTACAACCGTAACACAACCAAACGTAACGAAACACAACCTAACGCGCTGCGACCACTACTGCTGGCGTCCACAGAGTCAAGCAGGATACATTGGCGGAAAATGAAACGGAGAAAGCCATGGAACCGCAGTGTATATCAGAAAGGTCTAAGCTACCAAGACTTAACCGAAGCAAGCAGAACATAACCAAACGTAGCCTAACCCAACTTAACGTGCCGTGAACGATATTTCTCTCCTCCCAGTACCAAGCAGGGCATACTAGAGCACTGAAGAGCTCAGAAATCCACCCAATATCAGTGTACATCGCGAAGGTTGAAGCTGTCCTCACCAAGCATAGCGTAAACCAACCAAACCGAACGTAACCTGTCACAACGTAACGTGCCGAGGCCACTATT
>NW_016983539.1:0-602 GCF_001483705.2 Eufriesea mexicana | reverse complement strand
CAGTATGGTAGTCGGTACATCCACCAATAGAGCAAACCAGAAGCTGGAATATTCTGCTCAGAAATGATTTAAGTCCTATTGCAGTCATCGATTGGCAAAGGACTGGCTCATAATCGTTCGCGAACTTTTCAACTGACGAAACCGTACTGAGTGCAGCCATTATAACAGTTCTGTAGAGTTTGGAATAATTTGTTCAGCTGTTACTTAATTTTAACCGTAATTCTAGAATAATTAATTTATTGTACTCTTATGTCCAGAGACTTATATAGTTGATAGTACGGTACCTAGTACTTCCACCAACCGATCATTGATGATCATTGTTGCCGTTGAGTGAACTTGTTCAGTGATGATGTGGATTTTGCAGTAATTCTGGGATAACGAAAGGCAGATGCGCTATAACTAAATATATTAACAATTGACATAACAGTACTGAGTTCAGGAATTATCACAGTACTGCAACCCCTGGACTAATCTGTCCGCTGATGATATAAATTCCACCGGAACTCCAGAATAATCAATGCATACATCATTAACGTATGGAGGTATTTACGATTCCCAGAACGGTAGTTGGTACATACACCAATTGAGCAAAGTAGAAGTTG
>NW_016983538.1:0-1651 GCF_001483705.2 Eufriesea mexicana | reverse complement strand
GAGGGTCCGGAATAGTGGCACCGGCACGTTATGTTCAGTCAAGGTACGTTCGGTTATGTTGGGATATGCTAAGCATTGTAAGGATAGCTCTATCTCTTGTGCTGTACACTGCTATACGGCTGATTTCTGTGTTCCACTGTGCTGCAGTAAGACCGGCTTGGCTCTGTGGAGGGCAGCAATAGCGGTCTCGGTACGTAGGTTTGGGTTAGGCTATGTTTGGTTATGCTCCGTTAGATCGTGTTACGCTTGGGTAGCACCTACTCTTCTCATATACACTGCTGTTCTATGGATTTCTGCGTCCTAATCGCCACCAATGTGTTCTGCATGGGTCTAGGGAGGCCAGCAATGCTGGTGGAGGTACGTTAGGTTGAGTTAGGATACTTTCGATTATGTTACGATTCGCTAGGTTGGGAAATCATAACATTGACTTTAGTGCTATAGTCTGCTTCGAGGTGGATACCTGCGCCCTACAGTGCCCTCACCTTTTCAGCTTGGTTCTGGAAAGGCCAGCGACAGAAGCCTCGGCAGGTTATGATGAGTCAGGCTACGTTCGGTATGGTTGGGTTAGGCTAAGTTTGGTTAGAATAGCTTTAACTTTTATGTTCTACACAGCTATTTGGTGGATTTCAGGGCTCTACTGTACCCTAGTATGTACTGCTTGGCTCTGAGGAGTGCAGCATTTGTGGTTTCGTCACGATAGGTTGAGATAGGCTTAGTTTGGTTGTGTCCTTATGGTTTGGGTTAGGCTTAAGTAGCTTTGTCTCTTCTGATATACACTGCGATTCTGTGGAATTCTGTGGTCTACTCTCCACAAGTGTGTTATGCTTGGCTCCGGTGCTGCCAGCAATAGTGCTCGCGGCACGTCAGGTTCAGTTCCTTTACGCAGGGTTATGTTACGATTGGCTAGGTTACGAGTGTATAGATTTGGCTCTAGTAGTATATTCTGCTATAAGTTGGACTCCTGCGCCCTTGGGATCTCTAATATCCTCAGCTTGTCTTTGGGGAGGGCAGCAATAGCGGTCTCGGTACGTTCGGATGAGTTAGGCCATGTTCGGCTATGTTTCTTTGGTCCGCGATAGGCTTAGGCATTTTTGACCCTTCTGACATACACAGGGATCCTGTTGACTTCTGCGTTATTCTCTCCACTTATGTGTTGGGATAGGCACTGGGGAGGCCAGTAACAATGGTCACGGCATGTTAGGTGAAGTTAGGATACATTTGGTTCTGTTACAATTCTTTAGGTTAGGAGAGGATAATTACGACTTTATTGCTTCTCTCTGCCGTTAGGTGGATTTATGCGGTCTACAGTGCTCTAATGCTTTCAATGTGCTCTAATGCTTTCAGCTTTTCTCGGGGTATGCCCGCAGCAGTAGCCTCGGACCGCTAGTATAAGTCAGGCAACGATCGGCTAGGTAGGGTGAGGCTAAGTTTCGTTATGATATCTTTAACTTTTGTGCTGTTCACTGCCATTCGGCGGATTTCTGCGCTCAACTGTGATCTGGTACGTGCTGCCTGGATCTGGGGAGGGCAGCAACAGCGGTCTTGCCACGTTAGCTCGAGCTAGGCTACGTTTGGCTGTTTTCTGTTAGCTTGGATTGGGTGTGGGCAGCTTCGACTTTTCTGATATACACTGGGATTCTATGAACTTCTG
>NW_016983537.1:0-534 GCF_001483705.2 Eufriesea mexicana | reverse complement strand
GCAGTCGTCGCTGTGCTATAGAATACGGCTGGAAAATTCAATTTTATTGACATTTTGGACTAATATCGTGGTGAGCCACCTTTCTTGCACAAATAAGAAGGAATAATTCTATTGGCGTGATATATCCATTGCAGTGATACTGTAATATCCATTGCAGTGATACTGAATGTGGTTGGAAAATACAAATTTATTGACATTTTCGACTAATATCATGGTGTGCTATTTTTCTTTCATAAATAAGGAGGAAGAATTCAATTGGCGTGCTATAGCCGTCGCAATGCTATAGAATATGCATGGAAAATTCAATTTTGTCTACATTTTTGACTAATATCGTGGTGAGCTATCTTTATTGCGTAACTAAGCAGGGTAGATTCTACTGGCGTGCTGTAGCCATTCATTGCTATAGCATCCAGCAGGAAAATTCAATTTTATTCGCATTTCCGACTAATATTGTGGTGAGGCAGCTTTCTCTCATAAATGAGGGTGAAAGATACTATTGGCGCGATATAGCCATTGCATTGATATAGAATGTGT
>NW_016983536.1:0-1060 GCF_001483705.2 Eufriesea mexicana | reverse complement strand
TAAATAAGGAGGGAAGATTCAATTGGCATGCTATAGCCATCGCAATGCTATAGAATCTTGCTGTAAGATTCAATTTTATTCAC
Source organism: Eufriesea mexicana (assembly GCF_001483705.2). Lineage (NCBI taxonomy): Eukaryota > Metazoa > Arthropoda > Insecta > Hymenoptera > Apidae > Eufriesea > Eufriesea mexicana. The sequence continues at coordinate 977 of NW_016983536.1, read as the reverse complement.
ATATATGACTGATGTCGTGGTGAGCTCACTTTCTTGCGTAAATAAGGAAGATAGATCGTAATGGCGTCCTATAGGCATCGCAATGCTATGGAATCTTGCTGGAAAATGAAATTTTATTGACATTTTCGACTAATATCGTGGTGAGCTTACTTCGTTGCGTAGATAAGGAGGAAAGTTTCTATTGGCGTGCAATTGCCATCGCAAAGCTATAGAATCTGCATGGAAAATTCAATTTCATTGACATTTTCAAATAATATCGTGGTGAGCTAATTTCCTTGCATCGATAAGGAGGAAAGAATCTATTGGCGTGAAATTGCCAACGCAATGCTATAGAATCTGGCTGGAAGATACGTTTTTATTCACATTTTCGACTAATGTGGCGGAGACCTAACTTTCTTGCATAAATAAAGAGCAAAAATTCCATTCGCGTGCTATAGCCGCTGCAGTGTTATAGAATATGGCTGGAAAATAAAATTATAATAACATTTTCTTCTAATATCTTGGTGAGCTAGTTTTCTTGCATAAATAAGGAAGAAAGATCGTATTGGCGTCCTATAGGCATCGCAATGATATACAATCTTGCTGGAAAATGGTATTTTATTGACATTTTCGACTAATATCGTGGTGAGCTAACATGAGCTAACATCGTTGCGTAGATAAGGAGGAAAGATTCTATTGGCGTGCAATTGCCATCGCAATGCTATAGAATCTGCATGGAAAATTCAACTTTATTGACATTTTCAAATAATATCGTGGTGAGCTAACTTTCTTGCGTAAATAAGGAGGGAAAATTCCATTGGCTTGCTGCAGCCACTGCAGTGCTACAGAATCTGGCTGGAAAATATTATTACATTGACATGTTCGACTGATATCGGAGTGAGCTATCTTTCTTGCATTAATAATGTGGATAGATACTATTGGCGTGCTATAGACGTTGCAATGCTATAGAATCTGGCTGGAAAGTCCTATTTTATGGA
>NW_016983535.1:0-967 GCF_001483705.2 Eufriesea mexicana | reverse complement strand
GAACGTATGGACCGTGCAGATTCTTGCCCTTGTCTGCCATCGTCTCTATCCTCGCGCAATTCTGGGATATGACGGCAGACAGTTCCACAACCGAGAGCGGACGGTGCACTCTGGCGAGCTCCTCCCGTGACAAACCCAAGCTAACGTGACGCCACTACTATTGATGACCTCCCACGTGCCAAGCAGAGGAGGTTAGTGGAGACTAGAACGCAGTCTGTATCAGTAAAGTCAAGGTTACCCGAACATTGCCCAAACTAAAAGAACACTACCGAACATAGCCTAAAATCACCTTGCGTTGCGGAGATGGCTTATGCTGCCCCCTCCAGAGCCGGTCAGGACACACTAGAGCACAGTAGAGCGCAGAAAACCACAGAAGAGCAATGTGCAGCACAAAAGTTAATGCTACCCTAACCATAAAGGCCCTTACCCATCATAAGTGATCGTAACCAGACCCAACATTTACCCAACATGAAGTGCCGAGACCACTGATGCTGGCCTTCCCAGAGCAAAGCTGAAAATATTATAGCACTGTAGGGGACAGGAGCCGACTTAGTAGCAGGCTGTAGTACTGAAGACGATGCAGTCTCCTCCTAACCTAACCAACCGTAACATAACCAAACATAACACATCTCAACCTAATTTGCGGCGACCACTACTGCTGGCCTTCACAGAGTCAAGCGGAACGCGATAGTGGAGAATAGTTCGCAGAATCCCATATAATCGCAGTCTATATGTGAATAGTCAAAGCTACCCAAAACTAACCCAAGCCAAGAGAACATAACCAAACTTAGCCTGACACAACCCACGGTGCAGAGAGCGCTATTGTTGCCCTCCCCAGAGCCAAGAAGGGCACACTACAGCACAGCAGAGCGCAGATATCAAACGAATATCAGTGTGAAGCAGGAAAGTTATAGCTATCGTGTCCAAACATAGCCAAGCCCAATCTAAACACACGTAGCATGCATCA
>NW_016983534.1:0-337 GCF_001483705.2 Eufriesea mexicana | reverse complement strand
GTGCTATAGCCCTGAAATGCTGCAGAATCTGGCTGGAGAATTCACTTTTCTTGACATCTTCGAATAATATTGTGGTGAGCTGCCTTTCTTGCTTCATTAAGGAGGAAATATTCTATTGGCGTGCCATAGTCATTGCAATGCCATAGAATCTGGCTGAAAAGTTCAATATCATTGACATTTTCAACTAATATGGTGGTGGGCTAACTTTCTTCCATAATTCAGGAGGAAAGATTCTTTTGGTGTGCTCTAGGCATTGCAAGGCTATTGAATCTTTCTGGAAAATTCAATTTTATTGACATTTTCGACTAATACCGTGTTGAGCTAACTTTCTTGCATA
>NW_016983533.1:0-423 GCF_001483705.2 Eufriesea mexicana | reverse complement strand
ACTCCAAAAGGATTTTTCCTCCATAGGTATGCAAGGAAGATAACTCACCATGGTATTTGTCGAAAAAGTCAATAAAATGGAATTTTCCAACCAGATTCTGCAGCATTGCAGTGGCTATAGCAATCCGAAAGTAAATTTCCTCCTTACTTATGCAAGGAAGATAGCTCTCAACGATATTAGTCGAAAATGTCAAAAAAATTGAACTTTCCAGCCAGATTCTACAGCACTGCGAAGGGTATAGCAGGCCAATAGAATGTAACTTCTTATTTATGCAAGAAAGATATCTCACGCCGATATTAGTCGAAACTGTCAATAAAATTGGACTTTCCAGGCAGATTCCAGAGCATTGGAATGGCTATAGCACGCCAGTAGAATCTTTCCTACGTATTTATGCACGAAAGTTAGCTCTCCACGATATTAGTC
>NW_016983532.1:0-885 GCF_001483705.2 Eufriesea mexicana | reverse complement strand
CTTCTATTCATTGCATTTCTGCGCACTAGTCTGTTCAACTCTGCTTTGCTCTGGGAAGGCCAAAAATTGTGGCCGCAGCGCGTTAAATTATGTCGGGTTAGGTAAGGTTAAGTTAGGTTATGCATTGCTGTCTCTCTACTGTGCTTCAGTGTATTCTGGTTGGCTCTGTGGAATACAGCAACTGTGGTCTAGGCAAGTTAGGTTGAGTTAGGTTACGTTTGGCTGTGTTACGTTTGGTTAGGTTAGGAGAGGATAGCTATGCCTGTTGAGCTAAATACTGCTACTCGGTGGATTTCTTTGCTCTACATTTCTTTACTATACTCTGCTCAACTCTGGAGAGGCCAGCAGTGGTGGTCGTTGCACGGAAGTTTGAGCTGTGTTACGTTTGGTCAGGTTGGGTTAGGACGTATTTGACTATTATGCTGTACGCTGCCATCTGGTGGCTACCTGAGCCCTAAGGTACTCTAGTAAATTCTGTTTGGCTCTGAGGATTCCAGCAATAGTGGTCTAGGTACGTTTGGTTAGGTTAGGGTACGCCTGATTATATTACGTTTGGACAAGTTGGGGCGGGATAGCCATGGCTTTCATGCTAGACACTGCTGTTCGTCGGATTTCACTGCTCTACATTGCTCTGCTACACTCTGTTCGTCTCTGGGTAGGCCAGCAATAGCGGTCGAGTGACACTTGTTCAAGCTATGTTACGCTTCGCTAGGTTAGGTCAGGATGTGTTTGGTTAGGATGGATGTGACTTTTATGCTATTCACTGCTCTTCGGTGTATATCTGCACTCTAATCTGCTCAAATGTGCCCTGCCTGGCTATTTGGTGGTCATCAATATTGGTCTCGTCACGTTAGGTTGAGTTACTCTACGCTTCGACAGGTTTGT
>NW_016983531.1:0-5053 GCF_001483705.2 Eufriesea mexicana | reverse complement strand
GAGCGCAGAAATCCACCGAATAGCCGTGTAAAGCACATAAGTTAATGCTACCCTTTCCAAGCCATGTCAAACCCAACCTATCCGAACGTAACCTGATCCAACATAACGTGCCGATACCACCATTGTTGGTCTTCCCGGAGTCAAGGTGCAGATATTACAGCACAGTGGGGCGCACGCATGCAGCTAGTAGCAGACTATAGCACTAAAGTCAGAGCTATCCCCTCTTCACCTAACCAATCGTTACATAACCAAACGTAAGCTAACTCAACCTAACGTGCCGCGACCACCATTGCTGGCCTCACCAGAGCCAAGCAGAACGCATTAGTGGAGAGCAGGACGCAGAAGTACATAGAATCGCAGAGTATATCAGAAGAGTCAAAGCTGCCCAAACATAACACAAACCGACGCAGCATAGCCACGCATAGCATAACTAAACCCAATGTGCCGAGATCGCCATGCCTTCCATTCTCATAGCCAAGCAGGTCATACTAGAGCACAGTAGTGCGCAGAAATACTATGAATAGCAGTGTCCAGCACAAAAGTTAAAGCCTTCCCGACCGTACATAGCCTAACACAACCAAACAGAACGTAACGTGACTCAACATAAAGAGCCAAGGCCATTACTGCTGGCCTCCCCAGAGCGAAGCTGAAGGTATTAAAGCACTGTAGGGAGCAGAAATCAACATAATACCAGAATGTAGCACTAAAGTCAAAGCCATCCTCTACTAACCCAACCAACCGTAACATAACCAAACGTAACCCAAATCAACCTAACGTGCCGTGAGCACTAGTCCTGGCCACCCCAGACTGAAGCGGAACACGTCAGTGGAGAGTAGAACATAGAAATGCATACAATCTCTGTGTATATCAGAAAAGTCATAGCTACCCAAACCTAACCCAAACTAATAGGACATAGCCACACATAGCCTGACCCATCCTAACGTGCCGGCACCGCAATTGCTGCCCTCCCCAGAGCGAGGCAGGTCATACTAGATGGCAGTAGAGCGCTGAAATTCACCGAATAGCTGTCTACAGCGCAAAAGTTAAAGCTATCCCTACCAAACGTAGCCTAGCCCAACATAACCAAATGTAACCTGTCACAACATATGATGCCGAGATCACTATTCCTTGCCAGCCCTGAGCCAGGCTTCAAATATTAGGGCACAGTTGTGCGCAGAAAAACACCTAATAGAAGACAACTGCACTAAAGGCATAGCTATACTCTCCTAACCCAGAGGATCGTAACATGACCGAAAGTATCATATCTTATCCTGACATGCCGCAACCGCTATCATTTATCTCCCCAGAGACAAGCAGGATATACTAGAGCGCAGTATAGCGCAGAAATCTACCATATAACAGAGTACAACAAAAAAGTTAAAGCTACCCTGACCAAATTTAGCCTAACCCTGCATAACCGAACGTAACATGACTGAACATAACGCGCCGAGACCACTGTTTCTGGCCTTCCCGGAGCCAAGCTGTAAAATCCAAAGAAATGTACGCAGCAGAAATCCACCTAGTTACAGACTATGTCACAGAAGTCAGAGCAATCCTCTCCTAACATAACCAACCGCATCTCAACCTAGCATAACCTAACTAAACCTAACGTCTCGCAGACGCTATTACAGGCCTTCGCAGAGTCTAGCGGAACACACTAGTGGAGAGTAGAACGCGTAACTCCGTAGAATCGCAGTGTGCACCAGAAAAGTCAAGGCTACCAGTGCCTAACCCAAACCAACAGAGCAAAGTCAAATATAGCTTGACATAACCTAACGTGCCGAGACCGATGTTGTTTCCCTCCCGAGTGCCAAGCAGGACATACTAGAGCACAGCAGGGAGCAGAAGTCCACGGAAGAGAAGTGTACAGCACAAGAGTTAAAGCTATGCAGACCAAACATAGCCTATTCCAACCTAACAAAGCGTAACCTGACTCGGCGTAATGTGTCGAGGCCACTATATCAGGGGCTCCTCAGAGCAAAGCTGAGAATATTAGAGCACTCAAGTGTCCAGAATGCCACATAACAGCAGACTTTAGCACCAAATACAAGGCCACCCCTCGTAACCAAGCCTATCGCAACATAAACAAACATAGCGTAACTAAAACTAACGTGACTAGACCGCTATTGCTGCCCTTCCCAGAGAAAAACAGGGCATACCAGAGGACAGTAGATCGCACAAATCCATCCGATGGCGGCGTACAGCACAAAAGTTAAAATTGTCCTAGCCAAACTTAGGCTAACCCAACATAACCGAAAGTAACGCGACGCAACATATCGTGCTGAGACCACTGTCGATGGCCATCCCGGAGATAAGCACCAAATATTAGGCTGCTGTAGGGCCGAGATACCTACCTAATAGCAGACTATAGCGCTAAAGTCAAAACTACCCTCTCCTAACCTATCAAAACGTTACATAACGGAACGTAACCTATCTCATCCCAACGTTCCGCGACAACTATTGCTGGCCTCCTATGAGTCAAGCAGAACGCATTACAGGAGGGTAGAACGCAGGAATCCAATTGCAGTGTACATCAGGAAACTCAATGCTACCATATCCTAACCAAAGCAAACAAGACGCAAACAAATATAGCCTAACTGAACCTAGCTTGAGGAGACCGTTATTGCTGCCCACTCCAGAGCCAAGCAGGGCATACTTGAGCACAGCAGATCGCAGAAATCCACCGAACAGCTGTGTACAGCACGTAAGTTTAGGCTACCCTAACCAAACTTAGCGTAACCCAACATCACCGAACGTAACGTGACTCAACCTAACGTGCCGAGATTACTATTGCTGGCCATCCCAGTGTTAGGCTGAAAGTATTAGAGCACCGTTGGACCAAAAAATCCACAGAGTAGCAGACTATAGCACAAATGCCAAAGCAATCCACCCCTAACCTGACCAACTGTAACATAACCAAACGTAGCCTAACTCAATCTAGCGTGTCCCGAGCGCTATTTCTGGCCTCCCGAGAGCTAAGCAGAACACGTTAGTGGAGCGTAGAACGCAGAAGTCCATAGAATCGCAGTGTATATCGGAAAAGTCGTAGCTACCCATACCAACAGAACATAACGGAACTTAGCCTAAATGAAACTGACGTGCCGGGACCGCGATTGTAGCCCTCCTCAGTGCCAAGCTGGACATACTAGAGTACAGTAGAGCGCAGAAATCCACCGATCAGCAGTCTGCAGCACAAAAGTTAATTCCACCCTGACCAACGTTAGCATAACTCATCTTAACCAACCGTAACATGACTCATAATAACGTGTCGAGACCGCTGTTGCTGGACTTCCCAGAACCAAGCAGGAGATACTAGAGTACAGTGGACCAAAGAAATCCACGGAATAGCAGTGTACAGCACGAAAGTTAAAGCTACCATAGCCAATCTTAGCCAAACCCAACCAAACTGAACGTGACGTGACTCGGCATAAGGAGCCGATAGCACTGCTGCTAGCCTTCCTAAAGGAAAACTGCACATTTTAGAGCAGTGTAGGGCGCAGGGATACACCTGAGAGCAGACTACAGCGCTAAAGTCAAAGCTACCATCTCGTAACTTAACAAACCGTAACATAACGGAACCTATCATAACTCAACATATTGTGCCGCGAGCACTATCGCTGCCCCTCACAGAGCCAAGCAGATAGCTACCCTCTCCTAACGTAACCAACAGTAACATAACTAGGCGTAACGAAATTCGCCCTAACCTGCCGCGACCACTATTCCTGGCCTCCCCAGAGACAAGCAGAGCACATTCGTGGCGAACAGTACGCAGTAATCCATTGAATCGCATTCTATATTGGAAAAGTCAAAGCTACGTAAGCCTAACCCAAAGAAACGGATCATAACCAAACATTGCATAACTCAAACTTACGTGACGAGACCGCTATTGTTGCCCTCCCCAGAGCCAAGCAGAACACACTAGAGCATATTAGAGAGCAGGAATCCACCGAATAGCGGTGTACAGCACAAAAGCTGGGGCTACCCTAACCAGACGTAGACCAACCAAACTTAATCGATCGTAACCTGACACAACACAACGTGCCGTGGCCACTATTGGTGGCATTCCCAGGGACAAGCTGAAAATAATAGCGCGCTGTAGAACTCATAAATCCACCTAATAGCAGAATACAGCTCTATAGTCGATGACATCGTTTCCCAACCATGCCAATCGTGGCATAATCAAATGTAATCTATCTCATCCTAACGCGCCGCGATCAGAATTTTCGGCCTCCCCAGAGCCAAGGAGAGCAAGTTAGTAGAGAGGAGAACGCAGAAATCCATAGAATCAATGTGTATACGAGAAAAGTCGAAGCTACCTAAGCCTAAGACAAGCAAACAGAGCATAGCCAAACACAGCCTATCCAAACGTAACGTGACTCAGCGTAACATGCGGAGATCACTATTGCTGGGCATCCCGGAGGCAGGACGAAAATATTACAGCATTGTAGTGTCCAGAAATTCACTTAATAGCAGACTACAGCACTAAAGTTGAAGCTACTCTTTCCAAGCCTAACCAACCGTAACATTTCTAAACGTAACCTAACACATACCAACGTGCAGCCACCACTACTGAAGGCTTCCCCAGAGACAAACAGAACACATTCGTGGAGAGTAGAACCCGGAAATCCATTGAATCGCAGTGCATATCAGAAAAGTCAGAACTACGTAAGCCTAACCCGTACCAGCAGAACGTACCCAAACGTGGCCTAACTCGAGCTAACGTGCCGAGAACGCTATTTCTGCCCTTCCCAGTGACAAGCAGGACATACTAGAGTAGAGTAGAGCACATAAATTCACCGAATAGCAGTGTACTGCGAAAAAGTTAAAGCTATCCTAACCAAACTTATCCTAACCCAGCCTAACCGAACGCAACCCGTCTAAACATAACATAACTTAGAGTAACCAAACTAAACGTAACGTGCCGAGACCACTATTGCTGTTCTTCTTGTAGCCAAGTTGGTCATACAAGAGCATAGTAGAGCCCAGGAATCCACCGAACAGCAGTGTATAACACAAAAGACAAAGCCACCCTCTCGAAACGTAACATATCCTG
>NW_016983530.1:0-492 GCF_001483705.2 Eufriesea mexicana | reverse complement strand
TGTACGTATGTATGTATGGATGGATGTATGGATGTATGTTTGTATGGATGTATGGATGTATGTGTGGATGGATGTATGGATGGATGAATTTATGGATTGATGGCCGTATGGATGGTTGGATGTATGGAGGGATTGAGGTTTGGATGGACGGATGTACGGATGAATGGATGTATGGATCTCTAATTGTATGGATGTGTGAGTGGATGGGTGTATGGGTGGACGGATGTATGGATGTATGCATGGATGTATGGAAGGATGTATGTATGGGAGTATGGATGTATGGATGGATGAATTTATAGGTGTGTTGATGTTTGAACGTGTGGATGGGTGGATGTATGAATGGATAGATGTATGGTTCCATGGATGTGTGGATGTGTGCTAGTATGAATGCATGGATGTATGGTTCGATGGATGTATGTATGGGTGGATGTATGGATGTACGAATGTATGGATGGATGGATGTATGTATGGATGGATATATGGATGGATGTA
>NW_016983529.1:0-459 GCF_001483705.2 Eufriesea mexicana | reverse complement strand
GTTAGCAGTCTTACATAAATAAGGAAGAATGGTTCCATTGGTGTGCTATAGCCGTTGTAATGGTTTAGAATCTGACTGGAAATTTCAATTTTATTGCCATTTTCAACAAATTTTGTGGTGAGCTATCTTTCTTGCATAAGTAGGGAGACAGATTCTATTGGCGTGCTACAGCCGTTGCAATGCTAAAGGATCTCGGTGGCAAAATTCAATTTTACTGACATTTTCGACTAATATCGTGGTGAGCTAACTTTCTTTCATATATAAGTAGGAAAGATATTATTGGCGTGCTATAGCCACTGCAGATCTATAGAATCCGTCTGGAAAATTCAATTATATAGTCACGTTCGACTCATATAGTGGTCAGCTAACTTTCTTGCATAAATGAGGAGGAAAGAAACTATTGGCGTGCTATAACCATTGCATTGCTATAGGGCCTGGTCGCAAAATTCAATTCCATTG
>NW_016983528.1:0-577 GCF_001483705.2 Eufriesea mexicana | reverse complement strand
TCTTGGCACGTTTGTTTGTGTTGGAATGCGCTTGAATATGATACGTCTGGCTGGGCTTGTATACGTTACTTCGACTTTGGGGATTTACAATGCTATTCCGTGGGTTTCTGCGATCTACAGTGCTTTACTATATTCCGCATGGCTCCGGGTCTGGCAGCAGCTGTGGTCGCTGCACGACCAGTTGAGTTACGCAACGTTTGGTTTGGTTAAGATAGACCAGGTATTGTTAGGATATCTTCGTCTCTTGTGCTCTTCACTGCAATTCGGTGAACTTCTGCGCACTACCGTGCTCTAGTATACAATGTTTGCCTCTGTGGGCGTCAGCAATAAACGTCTCGTCACATTAGGTTGTGTTGGGTTACGCATGGATATGTCCCGTTTGACTTGTTTGGACAGGCTACTCCTGCTTCTGTGCTATTCACTGCTATTCGCTGGATTTCTGCGCTCTAATGTGCTCTAATGTGCTCTGCCTGGTACTTGGGAGGCTATAAATATTGGTCTCGTCAAGTTATGATGAGTTACTCTACGTTTGGTTGGGTTAGGTAGGGTCTGGTTAGGTCAGTTTATGTCAGACTCT
>NW_016983527.1:0-460 GCF_001483705.2 Eufriesea mexicana | reverse complement strand
CATACAACCATACATCCATACATTCATACATCCATACATCGAATCATCCATCCAACCGCACATCCGTCCAACCACGTACCCATACATTCATAAAAACGTACATCCATAAATCCATCCATCCATAACTCCATCCAACCATACATCCTTCCATACATACATCCATACATATATAAATCCATATATACATACATCCGTGCATCCGACAATCCATTCCTCAATCCATTCACACATCCGTCAATCCATACATCCATCCATCCATACATCCATCCATCCATACATCCATCCATCCATACATCCACACATACACCAATACATACATCCATCCATACATCCATCCATCCATACATCCACACATACACCAATACATACATCCATCCATTCATCCTTAGATACATCTACTCATACATCCATACATACATCCACAAAAACAACCATACTTACATCCATGCATACATCCGTA
>NW_016983526.1:0-1260 GCF_001483705.2 Eufriesea mexicana | reverse complement strand
CCTACATTGCTGTAGTGCACCCAGCTGAACTCAGTGGAGGCGTGCAATAGTGGTCGTGGCACGATACGTTGAGCCATGTTACGTTTCGATGGGTTTGGTTAGGCTAAGCGTGGTCATTATAGCATTGAATTTCGTGCTATTCTCTGTTTTTCCGTGGATTTCTGCGACCTACTGTGCTCCACTACGTTCTGCTTGTATCTTGGGATGCCAGGAGCAGTGGTCGCGGCACGTTATATTAAGCTTTGCTACGTTCGGTTATGTTATGGTAGGACAGATTAGGTCATGATATTTAAGGCTTATGTGCATTACGTTGCAATGCGGTGGATTTCTACGCTCTGCATTGCTGTAGTATTCAATTCTTGGCGCTGGTAAGGCCAGAAAGTGTGGTCGCGGCACATTAGGTTGTTTTCGCGGCACATTAGGTTGTGTTAGGCTACGATTGGCTATGTTGCGCATTGTGAGCTTAGGACAGTATAGTTGAGACATTTGTGCTATAAACTGCTATCCCCGCTTCCCCGTATATCTCCGCTCTACTTTGTTCTCATATTTTCTGCTTGGCTCTGGGCAGGCCTGCAATATTTGTCTCGTCACGTTATGTTGAGTAACACTACGTTTGGGTAGGTTAGTTTAGGACAAGCTAGGACAGGATAAGTTTCACTTTTGTGCCTTATACTGCAGTGCGGCTGGTTTCTGTTCTGTGCTGTGCTCTAGTGCATTCTGCTTGGCCCTGGGAGGCCAGCAAGAGCGGTCTCCGCACGTTTGGTTTAGCTATGCTACTTGCTGTTGTGTTACATTTGTTGAGGTTAGCATACCGTAGTTTAGACTTTTGTGCTATACACGGCTTTTCGGTCGATATCTGCCCTCTACTGCGCTCTAGCATGTTCTGCTTGGATCTGTTGTAGCCAGTAATAGGGGTCTCGGCGCGTTAGGTTTTGTTGTGTCACGCTCCGATAGGTTAGGTTAGGATCTCTTTGTCTTTTACGCTATACACTGCCTTTCGTCGGATTTCTAAAATCTACAGTACTCTGCTATGTACCGCTTCCCTCCGCGGAAGCCAGCAGCAGGTTATGTTTTGTTATGTTAGCTTAGGTCATGTTAGGTCAGGGTTATCTTCGACTTTTGTACTTTACACCGCTATTCCATGGATTTCGGCGTTCTACATGTCTCTACTAATCTCCGCTCGACTTTTGGGAGGTAATCAATGGTTGTCATGGCACGTTGGGTTCTCTTTGCTTACGCTTGGTTAGGTTAGGACAGGTT
>NW_016983525.1:0-780 GCF_001483705.2 Eufriesea mexicana | reverse complement strand
TCCTCCCATAACCTAGCAAATTGAGGCATAGCCGTACGCAACATAACTCAAATTAACTTCCTGCGACCACTACTGCTGGCCCCCGAGATTCGAGCAGAGAATGCTACAGCACAGTAGAGCACAGAATTCCACCGAACAGCAGTTTAAAACAGGAAAGTCAAATCTATACCCTCATAACCAAGCGTACCGTACCACCAGGGGTGCCGCGACCACTGTTGCTCGCCTCCCAGCGACAAGGGGAGCATACTAGAGGAGAGTAGAGCCCAGATATCTATAGAATCGCAGTGCAAAGCACAACAGTCGAAGCTGCCCTATACTAACATGTCGGAACGTAACATAGCCGAACGAAGCTTAACTCAAACTATCGTGCCGCGACAACTATTGCTGGCATCCACAGAGCCAAGCAGAGCGTATGAGACGAAAGTAGAGCGTAGAGGTCCACCAAATAGCAGTGTACAGCACAAGAGTCAAAGATACCCTAACCTAACCTGGCCTAACCCAATGCAACCATACGCAGGCTAACTAAACGTACCGAGACGAACCATCATTTGGTGGACTCCCCAGAGCCAATCAGGGCATATTAGAGGAGGATAGAGCGCAGAGGTCGATAGAATGGCAGTGTATAGCACGCAAGTCAAAGACATCCTAACCTAACCAAAACAATTCTAACCTAACAAAACGTAACCTAACAAAACATAACTCGCAGCGGCCACTATATCTGGCACTCCCAGATCAAAGCATGGAGTATTTTTTCGCAGTAGAACGCAGAAGTCCACCGAA
>NW_016983524.1:0-1085 GCF_001483705.2 Eufriesea mexicana | reverse complement strand
ATCATTTTTCCTCATTACTTGATATCCTATATTAATTTTTGAAACTAGCTCATTTCAAGCCTTTATTATAAAATTGCCTCACGTTACTGACATAAGCTATATCTTTAAAATTGCTAGACACAGATAAATATTCCATAAACCAAAGTTGAATGATATTGAATAATGCACAATATGGAAATAAATTTATATATTTTTATTTATGATTGTATTTGGATATTGTAATTGTACAACGATTCTGTGTTTTTTCTTTTTAATAGAATTTTATAAATTTATAACTGGTCTAATTGAAAGTTTTCTACCAGTTAAAAAAATAACTACATTTTTAATTTAATGGGTTGGCAGCATTGGTGTGAGAAATGATTTGGTATGCGTGTTTCTCGCGCGCGAGCTTGTCACATGTTCTTTTCTTTTTCGCAAACCGGCGTGCGAGGTCGTGTATCGTAATTTCGCTCAAAAGTGTTCGTTTTCTTTTGTCTGTGCAATTCATTTATAATTTTAGTATCGACCGAAAGAAGTGTACCTAACCAAAGAATGCCGAACTAATTTGATGTAATCTGGTAAGGTTTGAAAAAAAATCATTTAAAAAAAGTAAGAAGGATATTTACGAAATTCAAAAAGGATTATATTACGAAATAAAGAGGGAATAAATTAATGTCAATTGCATTTCAATATCTGTTGAGAAGCATACTAATAATACTTATTCAAAATCATTAGAAAAAAATGAAAATTCTCTTTAAAAACAGTATTTATAAATAAGAAGAATCGTTTTATCATAGTTTGATGTAGAAGACATAGTATAAAGCATAAATACTGCATTTTCAATTATTTGTTATAAAATTTCTAATATCTAAATCCCGTAATGCGTAGCAAGAGTCAAAAGGATTACCTGCTACCAAACAAGTGATTTGTAAAACTAGTATATCACTGAAATATAATTCATACATTATTATAAACATTTATAGTTCTTGGGCTATTTAAATTTTATTCGGAGTAATATTTATTTATTATTCCCTGCATAAATAATTAATAGTTACTAATGCATACACCGTATAATTCTTTTTGCACAGATTGCAAATCGTGCGTGA
>NW_016983523.1:0-314 GCF_001483705.2 Eufriesea mexicana | reverse complement strand
TAACAGGTTGTAGGTTCTGAATAGACCTATTCTCTGGCAACTAGGTGGCTGTACTTGCCACTGCTTTGAAGGCGTTAGGCGATCCATCCAGCAGGCTATAACAGATTATCGATTTTCAATATATCTATTGTCTGGCAAGCAGATGGCTGTACTTGCCATTGGATTGAAGGCGTTAAGCGATCTATTCACCATGCTATAACAGGTTATTGATTCCGAATAGACCTATTCTCTGGCAGGAAGATGGCTGTACATGCCATGGGATTGAAGGCGTTAAGCTATCTATTCACCAAGCTATAATAGCTTATAGATTTTGA
>NW_016983522.1:0-575 GCF_001483705.2 Eufriesea mexicana | reverse complement strand
GTTACATAAATAAGGAGGAAAGATTCTGTTGGTGTGCTATAGGCATTCCAGTGCTATAGAATCAGGCAGGAAAATAAAATGTTATTGACATTTTCGACTAATATCGTGGTGAGCTACCTTTATTGCATAAATCAGGAGGGTAGATTCTACTGGCGTGCTATATCCATTGCAATGCTTTAGAATGTGTCTGAAAAACTCAATTTTATTGACATTTCCGGCTAATATCGTGGTGAGCTACCTTTATTGCATAAATCAGGAGGGTAGATTCTACTGGCGTGCTATATCCATTGCAATGCTTTAGAATGTGTCTGAAAAACTCAATTTTATTGACATTTCCGGCTAATATCGTGGTGAGCTACCTTTATTGCATAAATCAGGAGGGTAGATTCTACTGGCGTGCTATATCCATTGCAATGCTTTAGAATGTGTCTGAAAAACTCAATTTTATTGACATTTCCGGCTAATATCGTGGTGAGATAACTTTCATGCATAAATAAGGATGAAAGATACTTTTGGCGTGCTATTGCCATTGCATTGATATAGAATGTGTTTGGAGAATTCAATTTTATTGCCAT
>NW_016983521.1:316-667 GCF_001483705.2 Eufriesea mexicana | reverse complement strand
TTAGTCGAAAATGTCAATAAAATTGAATTTGCCAGCCAGATTCTCTAGCATTGCGATGGCTATTTCACGACAAAAGGATCTTTCCTCTTTACTTATGCAAGGAAGTTAGCTCACAACGATATTGGTCGAAAATGTCAGTAAAATTAAATTTTCCAGGAATATTCTGTAGCACTGCAATGCCTATAGCACGCCAAGAGTATCTTTTCTCCTTATCTATGCAAGAAGGTTAGCTCTCAACGATATTAGTCGAAAATGTAAATAAAATTGTAATTGCCATACAGATTCTATAGCGTTGCGATGGCAATAGCACGCCAATAGAATCTTTCCTCCTTATTTATTCAAGAAAGTTTG
>NW_016983521.1:0-215 GCF_001483705.2 Eufriesea mexicana | reverse complement strand
CTCCTTACCTATGCAAGGAAGTTAGCTCACCACGAAATTAGTCGAAAATGTCAATAAAATTGTATTTTCCAGCCAGATTCTGCAGGACTGCAATGGCTATAGCACACCGAGAGGGCCTCTCCTCCTTGTTTATGCATGAAAGATAGCTCACGTCGATATTAGTCGAAAATGTCAATAAAATTGAACCTTCTAGACAGGTTCTACAGCATTGCAAT
>NW_016983520.1:0-454 GCF_001483705.2 Eufriesea mexicana | reverse complement strand
CTGTTGTATACATTGACCATTTTAGCACTGCTGTGGAATTTAAGTCATCAGTAAAGGAATTAATCCTTCGGCTACAGTGCCGTGATGATGGTTGTACATAGTTCTGTGTCGTCAAATGTTAATTATCCGAGCGATAGTGGATCAGCCTTTGTCATTCTAGAGTAGCCATGGAATTTAAGTCGTCAATGAACCGTTTTATGCGACGGCTACAATGCTCAGTTGATGAATGTGCTGAGTGCCTTTCTGTCAATTGTAAATATCTCTTGTCATGACCGTTCTATACATTGATTACTCTTGAACTGCTGTTAATATTAAATTATCATTGAACGAATTAGTCCAACGGATTACGTACTGCCGTGGTGGATATACTGAATACCGCCTTGTCAATTGCTAATATCCCGAGCAACAGGGGGTCAGCCTTTTGTGATTCTGTAAATGCAATAGGACATATATT
>NW_016983519.1:0-1492 GCF_001483705.2 Eufriesea mexicana | reverse complement strand
AGGTGTATAACACAAAAGTCAAAGCTTCCTTCCCCTATCCTATCCAAGCGCAATACAACCAAACGCATCATAGCTTAACCTTACGTGCCGGGACCAACACTGCTGGCCTCCCCATGGACAAGCAGAATATGCTAGAGCACAGTAGAGCGCAGAAATTCACCGAATAGCAGTGTATAGCACAACAGTCAAAGCCTTCCTAACCAAACATAGCGTAACAGAACATGACCAAGGGCAACATAGCTCAGAATAACCTGCCGAGAGCACTATTTCTGTCGCCCACGGAGACAAGCGGAGTGTGATAGCGCACAGAAGTGCGCAAAAGTCCATAGAATAGCAGCATGCGGCACACAGGTCGAAGCAATCGTGACCTAACACAACGTATCCTAGCCTAAACAAAAGTAATATGCCTTGACCTATCGAGCAGCGGCCACTATTCCTTTCCTCCCCAGAGGCCGACAGAGCGTATTAGCGCAATGTGGGGCGCAGAAATCCACCGAATAGCGGTGTATAGCACAAAAGTCGTAGTTCCTCCAACCCAACCTAGCCACACGCAATAGATCCGATCGTAACATATCTCTTCCTAACGTGCCTAGGCCACTATCGCTGACCTCACCAGATCAAAGCAGAATATACTAGAGCACAGGGGAGCGCAGATATCCGCCGCACTGCAGCGTAAAGTAAAATAGTCAGATGCATCGTAACCCAACCTGAAACAACGCATCCTAGCCAAACGATGCCTAACTTAACCGAACGTGCGGAGACCACAATTGCTGTCATCCCCAGCGCCAAGCAGAGCATATTAGAGGGCAGAGAACGGCAGAAATCCACCGAATAGCGGCGTGTAGCATAAGAGTCAAAGAAAACCTATCCTAAACTGACTAATCCTAACATAACCAAAAGTAACCTATGTCAATCTAAATTGTCGCGACCGCAATTGCTGGCCTCTACAGAGTGGAGCAAAACCAATTATAGGACGGCGGAGTGCAGAAATCCATAGATTCACAGTGTATAGCAGAAGGGCCAAAGCTGTCAGAACCTAAGCGAGACAAATGTAACCTTACAAAACGTAACGTAGCACAGCGTAACGAGCCGCGTCCGCTATTGCTGGCCTCGCAGTGCCAAGCAGGATATAGTACAGCGCAGCAGAGCGCAGAAGCCCAGCGAGGAGCAGAGCATGGCACGTCTGCCAAAGCAATCCTTACCCAACGAAACCTAAACTAACCTAACCGAACGCAACATACCTCAACCCATAGAGCAGATGCCACTGTTCCTGGCATCCCCAGGGCCAAGCAAAAAATACCAGAGCACAGTTGTGCCCCGAAGGCCACCGAATAGCAGTGCATAGCAAAAAAGACAAGGCTATCGTATCCTAAACAAGCAAAACACAATATAAGGAAACGTAAGTTAACTGAACCTAACGTGCCGCGGTCAATATTGCTGGCCTCCCCAGAGCCTGGCTGAACATAGTAGAGGAGGGTAGAGCACAGAGATC
>NW_016983518.1:0-706 GCF_001483705.2 Eufriesea mexicana | reverse complement strand
AGGTTAGCATTCACATTTGTGATATGCACTGCCATCCGGTGATTTCTGCGAACTACATTGCTCTACTATGCTCTGATTGTCTATGGGGAGGCCAGAAATGGTGGTCTTGGTTGAGTTAAGCTCCGTTTTGTTGGGCTACGCTAGTTTGTGTTATGTGCGGATAACATTGACTTTTGTGGTGTACACGATTGTTCGGTGGATTTCTGCGCTCTACGGTGCTGTAGTATATTCTGCGTGGCCCTGGCGTGTCCAGCAATAGTGACCGCAGACCGTTGCGTTGAGTTAGGCTTCGTTTGGTTATGTTATGCTGGCCCGGGCTAGGTTTGCGTTGCACTGACATTTCAGCTATACACAGCGATTCTATAGATTTCTGCGCTGTACCTCCTCTGACATGTTCTGCTTGGCACTCAGGAAGCGAGCAATAGCGTTCGCATCTCCTGAAGTTGTGTTATGCTACGTGTGGTGGTGTCACGATTGGTTAAGTTAGAAAAGGACATCGTCGACTTTTGTGCTATACACTACTATTCGATGGACTTCTGCGCTCCACTTTGATCTAATATGCCCTTCCTTTCTCTGGGCATGCCAGATATAGTAGTCTCGGCACGTTATTTTGAGTTAGGCTGCGTTTGGTTATGTTACGTTTGACTACGTTAGGACAGTGTATCTTTGTCTTTTACGCTGTACATTTCTATTTGGTGGGCTTCTG
>NW_016983517.1:0-344 GCF_001483705.2 Eufriesea mexicana | reverse complement strand
ACATTTTCGACAAATATCGTGGTGAGCTAACTTCCTAGCATAACTAAGGAGGAAAGATGCTTTATGAGTGCTATAGCCATTGCAATGATATAGAATGTGGCCGGAAAATACAATTTTGTGGACATTTTCGACTAATATCGTGGTGAGCTAACCTCCTTGCATTGCTAAGGAGGAAAGATGCTTTCTGTGTGCTATAGCCATTGCAATGATATAGAATGTGGCTGGAAAATACAATTTTGTAGTTATTTTCGACCAATATCGTGGTGAGCTAACTTCCTTGAGTAAGTAAGGAAGAAACATTGTCTTGGCGTGCTCTAGTCATTGCAAAGCTATAGAATCTGGAA
>NW_016983516.1:0-815 GCF_001483705.2 Eufriesea mexicana | reverse complement strand
TTTAATTGGAACGCTTGGTAATTAATTTTGTGTGGCCCATGTCGTGTATTGTATCATTGGACGCAAGTGAAGCGAATTATAGTTATAGCTTATTTATGAAAATAACCATAGAAAACTAATAATAGTTTCCGTTAAAACACTTGAGTGCAATAATTGAAGCAATAGGTAAAGGTGAAAAATGTTTCTTCTGTTGCTGATATAAGAACTTCGAGAATGAAATGGAATACATTTCAGGAAGAAAGTTTGCGATTTTACGTGTATGGTTCTGTTTGGACGTGGGCAAACTTGGAATAGACTATAATTGTTTCCGAAAATTACTCTTAATGTGTGTAACAATGTGAAGTAACTTACAGTTAATTGAGAGGTGTGAGGACTATGATAAAATTAAAGAACCCGAGTCTGAAGTGAGTATTTGCAGACGAAGTAATATGGATACATTAGCAGTGGTAAAGATTATTCGTATGCAAAGCTTACCAACCGATAGATTGCTGTGCCAAACGAAACATTCAGGGCGACGGATAATCAGCAAGTAATTTCCATAGAATTATCAGGGCAATAATATAAAGACAATGTCAACCATGAGAGTAATGTCCACAAATTGAAACCCAAGAGCGGTCCATCCTGAATTCGAGAAAGGTGATCTCATGTTACCCGCAATGTTAACATGCTAGCTTAGCTTAAGCGATGACCATATGATATTAACTGAAATAGAAGAAACTTCACGCGAAATAAGGAAGTAAAGTACTCGTGACTTTATATTTTCATTTCACAATAAATGGCAACGCCCTTAATACATAACTATATACAAGAAGAGT
>NW_016983515.1:0-330 GCF_001483705.2 Eufriesea mexicana | reverse complement strand
GTGGCATCGACTTTTGTGCTATACACTGCTATTCAGTGGATTTTTGCGCTCTACTTGGTGGCAATATACTCTGCTTGGCTCCGGGGAGACCGGCAATAGTGGTCGCGGCATGTTAGTTCGAGGTCGGTTACGTTTGTTTAGGTTGGGATGGGTTAGATTTTATTAGGATAACATCCACTTTCGTGCTGTACACTGCCTTCCGGCGGATTTCTGCGCCCTAGTTTACTCTTCAATATTCTCCTTGGCTTTGGCGCGACCAGCAATACAAGTCGCCGCATATTAGTTTGAGATAGTCTACGTTCGCTTATATACAGTCTGGTTAGGTTAGGA
>NW_016983514.1:0-270 GCF_001483705.2 Eufriesea mexicana | reverse complement strand
TTCATACATCCACACATCCATAAGTCCATACATCCATACATCCATACAAACATACATACATCCGTACATACATCCATACATACATCCATCCATCCATATTTCCATACATCCATCCATACACACATCCATTCATCCATACATACATCCATCCATTCATCCATCTTCCCATACATCCATCCATCCATACATCCACCCATGCATACATCGATCGTTCCATGCATCCATCCATCCATACTAGCACACATTCATACATCCATCGATCCATACATT
>NW_016983513.1:0-497 GCF_001483705.2 Eufriesea mexicana | reverse complement strand
GCGGCGGCACGTTAGTTCGAGTTAGGTTACGCTCCGTTAGGTTAGGTTATAGAAAATTTGGTTAGGATAGCTCTGACTTTCGTGCTATACACTGTTATTCAGTATATTTCTGTGATCTACTGTGCTCCATCATATTCTCCTTGGCTATGGGGTGGCAAGGAGCAGTGGTCGTGGCATGTCATATTGGACTATGCTGCGTTTGTTTTGTTAGATTAGGTCAGTTTCGGGCAGGATATCTACGGCTTTTGTGCTATTCACTGCAATGCGGTGGATTTCCGCGCTATACCGCACTCAGGTAAATTCTGCTTGCCTCTGTGGCGGCCAGCAATGGCGGTACCGCCGTGATAGGTTGAGTTAGGCTCCGTTTTTGTGTGTTACGTTTGGCTAGGTTAGGATAAGCAGCTTTGTCCTTAGGACTTTACACTGCTATTCGGTGGATTTCTGGGCTATACTGTGCTGTATTGTATTCTACTAGGCTGTGAGGGGGGGGGGGGGGG
>NW_016983512.1:0-891 GCF_001483705.2 Eufriesea mexicana | reverse complement strand
TTTCCCATGTATACTGCGAGTCTACGGATTTCTGCATTCTGCCCTCCATTAACGTGCTCTGCCAGTCTCTGGGGCGGCCAGCGGTGATGGTCGCTGCACGTTACATATAGTTATGTTACGATTGGTTAGGTTAGGCGAGGATAGCGTTGACCTTAGTGCAATGGTCTGCTATTCGGTGGCCCGAAGCCGTTATAAAGCATTAGCTCGAGGCACGGCGCGGTCGCCAGTTGGCGGGCCCCGGTAACGCGCACAATACTTGCTATTCGGTGGACTTCTGCACCCTACTGTGTTTTAATATCCTCAGGTTGTCTTTGGGGGGGCCAGCAATACTGGTCTCGGGACGTCATGTTGAGTCATTTAACGTTCGGCTAGGTTGGGTTTGACCATGTTTGGTTAGGATAGCTACGACTTTTGTTCCGTACACTGCCATTCGGCGGACTTCTGCGCTCTACAGTGCACTGGTCTTTTCTGCTTGACACTGGGGAGGGCAGCAAAAGCCGCTTCGGTACGTTTGTTTGAGTTAGGCTATGTTTCCATATGTTCTGTAGGTTTGGGTTAGGCATACGTAGCTTCGAATTCTTTGATATACACTGCTATTGTACTTATTTCTGCTATCCGCTCTCCACAAATGTGTTCTGCTTGGCTCTGGTGGGGCCAGCAATTGTGCTCGCGGCACGTTAGGTTGAGTTAGGCTACGTTTGATTATGTTACGATTGGCTACGTTAGGAGATGATAGCTTTGACTTTAGTGGCATATTCTTCTATTAGGTGCATTTCTGCGCTTTACAGTGCTGTAATGTTTTCATCTTGGCTCTGAGAAGGCCAACAGTAATGGTTTCGTTGCGTTATGTTGAGTCAGATTACGTTCCGTTATGTTTGGTTGATATATGTT
>NW_016983511.1:0-921 GCF_001483705.2 Eufriesea mexicana | reverse complement strand
GACGCGGGGCTGGGGCGGCCAGCAATAGTTGCCACGGCACGTTAGGTTGTGTTACGCTACGTATGGTTGTTTTGCGTTTTCTGCGGTCAGGATTGGATAATTTAGGCATTGATGCTATACACTGCTTTTCGCGGATTTCTCCGCTCCACTGAGTTCTAATATTTTCTGCTTGGCTATGGGGAGGCCTGCAATTGTGGTCTCCGCATATTAGGATGTGTTATATTACGTTTCGTTATGTTAGGTTATGTTTAGCTCGGTCAGCTTATGTTTGACATTCGCTCTATGCACTGCTATACGTGGGATTTCTGCTCTCGACTATGCTCTAGTATACTCTGCATCGCTCTGGGGAGGCCAGACGTTGTCGTCCCGTCACGCTATGTTCAGTTATGCTACGTTAGGTTAGGTTACGATAGGTCCGGCTAGGCTTGGACATCTTCGACTTTTGTGCTTTTCACCACAATGCTGCCGATGTCCTGGAACTATTGTGCTCTAGGACATTCCCCTAGTCTCCGCAGGGCCAGCAATAATGGTTTCGTCACGTTTTGTTGAGTTACGCTACGTTTGGATACGTTAGGTTAGGTTATTATTCACTTTTGGGCTGTGCACCGCGATGCGGTGGGTTTCCGCGCTCTACTGTACCCTCGTGTTGTCTGCTTGACTCTGGTGAGGCCAGCAATAGCTGTCGCGTGACGTTATGTTTAATTATGTTACGTTTGTGTATCTAACGATAGGTCATGATAGGGTAGGATAGCTTTGACTTTTGTGCTATAGAATGCTATTCGGTGAATTTCTGCTTTCAACTGTGCTCTAACATTTTCAGTTTGTCTCTGGGAATGCCGGCCATATTGATCTGGTCATGTTGGGTTTGGTTATGTTACGTATGGACATGTAAGGCTAAATTAAGCTCGGTCCGGTTATCTT
>NW_016983510.1:0-867 GCF_001483705.2 Eufriesea mexicana | reverse complement strand
CACTGCAATTCTATGGATTTTTGCGCCATACTCTCCCTTAATATGCTCTGAATGGCCCTGTGGTTTGCAGCAACAGACGTCTCGTCACGTTAGGTTTAGTTATGTCACGTTTGGTTACGTTACGTGTGGCGAGGTCAGGAGAGGCTATCTTTGGCTATTGTGGTATACACTCCTATTCCACGGCCTTCTAGGCTCTACTGTGCCCTAGTATGTTCTGCTTGGTCTTGGGGAAGACAGAAGTAATGATCTCTGCGTGTCGCGTTGAGTTAGACTGCGTTTGGCTAGTTTAGGTTAGGTCAGGCAGGTATGGGTACATTATACTCTTGTGTAATGCACTGCAATGCCGAGGATTTCTGCTCTCTACTGTTTTCTTGTGTATTGTGCATGGCTCTGGGGATGCCAGCAGCAGTGGTATCTCCACGTTCAGTTGAATTTTGCTACGTTTGGCTATATTAGGTTTTGTCTCGTTAGGAGAGGATGGCTTCGACTTTTGCTCTATATACTGCTATTCCGTAAATTTCTGCGCTCCATATTGCTCTAATACGCACAGCTTGGATCTCGGGAGGCCAGCAATGGAGCTCCCGGCACGTTAGGTTCGGTAAGGTTACGTTTGGTTAGGAGAGGTTTTGTTAGGTTCGGTAAGGTTAGCTTTGACTTTTGTGCTATACACTGCTATTCGCTGGATTTTTGCGCACTACATTGCTCTAATATGTACTGCTTGGCTCCGGGGAGGCCAACAAGTATGGTCTTGCTACGTTAGGTTGATTTGTGTTGCTTTCCGTTACGTTTGGTTTGCTCACGTTAGGATAGGATAGCCTCGTCTTTCATGCTCTACACTGCTATTCGGTGGATTTTTGCGCTCTTCAT
>NW_016983509.1:0-749 GCF_001483705.2 Eufriesea mexicana | reverse complement strand
CCAACACAGCCTACCGTGCGACGACCACTACAGCTGGCCTCTCCAGATTCGAGCAGAGAATAGTAGAGTACAGAAGAGCGAAGGAAGCCACCAAATCGCAATTTATGGCACAAAAGTCAAAGGCACCCAATCCTATCTAGGCTTAACCTGATCTAACTGAACATAGAATAGCCATACCTAACGTGCCGCGGCGACTGTTGTTGGTTTCGCAAAGACAAGCTGTATATTATAGAGCACAGCAGAGGACACAGGTCCATTGCATATCAGTGTTGAGCACTGAAGTCGGAGCTACCCTAACCTAACCCAACAGAACCTAACCTAACCTAACGTCATCTAACTTTGTCTCAACGTGCCGCGACCAGTCTTGCTGGCTTCCCCAGAGGCAAGCAGAATATGGTAAAGCACAGAAGAGCACACAGGTACATAGGATATCAGTGTTGAGCACATAAGTGAATGCTATCCAAACCTAACCCAATTCAACCCAACCAAACCAAGCGCAATCTAACTCTGCCTAACGTGCCACGACCACAATTCCCGGCCTTCCCAGAGGCGAGCGCTTGCCAGTAGAGCAACGCAGAGCGCAGATATCGAACGAATACCAGTGTATAGCACAAAAGTCAAAGCCATCCCGACAAAACGTAGCCTAACTTGACATAAACGAACGTAACATTACACAACATATCGTTCCACGCCCGCTGCTGCTGGCCTCCCGATAGGCAAGCAGACGCTAGTAGAGCAATGCATTGTAC
>NW_016983508.1:0-2071 GCF_001483705.2 Eufriesea mexicana | reverse complement strand
AGAGACTAGCAGATGCTACAAGAGAAACGCTGGGCGCAGATATCGGCCGAATAGCGGTGTAAAGCACAAAGGTCGAAGTTACACAAGCCATACCAGGCCTAACATAGCTAAGCCAAGCGTATACTATGCTAACCTAAACAAACTTGACCTTGCCAAAAGTAATATAACTCAACATGACGTGACGAGTGCGCTAGTTCCGGCCTCCCCACCGCCAAGCAGAGCATACTAGGGGATCATAGAGCCCAGAGGTCCATAGAACGGCAGTGCATAGCACGAAAGTCAAAGACGTCTACACCTAACACCAACAAACCTAACCTAATCGACCGTAAATTAACATGACATAATGGGCCGCAGCCACAGTTTCTGTCACTCCCACATTAAAGCAGAGAATATTAGATAGCAGTAGAGGCAGAAATCCACCTGATAGCCGTGTATAGCACAATAGTCAAAGATACCCTCCCTTAACTAAACGAAACGTAACATAGCCGTACGCAGTGTACCACAGCCTAACGTGCCGAGACCACTACAGCTGGCCTCCACATAGCCAAGCAGGATATGCTAGAGCACAGTAGATCGTAGAAATCCACCGAATAGCTGTGTATGGCACAAGCGGTAAAGCTACGCTTTCCAAGCTTAACCAATCGTAACATAAACGAACGCAGCTTAGCATAGAGTAACATGCCGAGTACCACTGTCGCTGTCCTCCCTAAGCCAAGCAGAGCATGATTGAGCACGGTGGAGCGCAGATATCCACCGAAGAGTTGTGTATAGTACAAAAATTGCAGTCACCCCATCCTACCCTAATAGAACGTTACCTAGCGAAACGCAGAATAACTCAACCTAACGACCCGCGGCCACAATTACTGACATCCTAGGAGACCAGCAGAGTCTGATAGCGCACAATATATCGCAGAAGTCCATAGGATAGCTGTGTCTAGCGCAGAAGACCTTAGCTACCCCTACCTAAAGCAAGACAACCTAACATAACCGATCGCAATCTAACTCAACTTAACGAGCCGAGACCACTATTCGTGCCACCACCAGATTCGTGAAGAGTATAGTACAGCAACAAACCGCGCAGGAATCCTCCGAATAACAGCGTATACCACAAAAGTCGAAATTGTTCTTTCGCATCCTTGCCAAACGTAGCGTAAGCAAACGTATCATAACAAGTACTAACGTACCCAGGCCGCTGACTTTGGCCTCCCCAACGCCAAGCAGAAAATATTAGAGGAGAGCGGAGAATAGAACTCAATAGAATGGCAGTGAATAGCAGTTAGGCAAAGGCTATCCAGACCTAACCCATGCTAAAATAACCTAACCAAACGTATGGCATCTAAACCTAACGCGGCGCGCACTCTATTTCTGGCCTCCCCAGAGCAAAGCAGGGCATATTAGAGCACAGCAGAGGGCAGGAATTCATCTAAAATCTGCGTACAGTACGAAAGGCAAAGATATACTTACCAAACTTGACCTAACCTAACATAACCAAACGTAATCCAACTATACCTAACGTGACACGACATCTATTACTGACTTCCCCAGAGCCAAGAAGAAAATATTAGAACGCAGCAGAGCGCTGAAGTTCGCGGAAAGCAGTGTATAGCACAAAAGGCTAAATTATCCTGTCCTAATCTCACCAAACGTAACATGGCCGTACGTAGCATATCTCAACCTCACGTGCCGAGACCGCAATTGCTGGCCATCCCAGAGCAAAGCAGAACATAGTAGAGCACTCCAGTGCGCAGAACTACGACGAACAGCAGTGTGTAACGCAAAAGTCAGAGCTATCCTATCCTAATATGTAAAATCTTAGCAAAAACAGATTTAACGTGACTCGTCCCAACGTAGCCCGACCACTATTGCTGGCCTCCACAGAGGCAAGCAGAACGTACGAGGGCACAGTAGAGCGCAGAAATCCACCGCATTGCCGTGAATAGCACAAGAGCCGCAGATATTCTAGCATAACATGACCAAACCTAACCCTACCAAACGTATCATAGCTCAAAATAGCGAGCAGCGACCACTGCTGCTGGCCCCCCTAGCCGAACAGAATGTTGTAGAGCACAAT
>NW_016983507.1:0-600 GCF_001483705.2 Eufriesea mexicana | reverse complement strand
TTGATGGCGTTGGGCGACCTATTCACCAAGCTATAAAAGATAATTTATTTTGAATAGACCTATACTCTGGCAAGTAGGTGGATATACTTGCCATTGGATTGAATGCGTTAGGCGATCTATTCACCACGCTATAGCAGATTAAAAATTTTGAATAGACCTATTCTCTGGAAAGTAGATGGCTGTACTTGCCATTGGATTGAAGGCTTTCGGCGATCTATTCACCAAGCTATAACAGGTAATAGATTATGAATATACCTATTCCCTGGCAAGCAGATATCTGTAATTGCCATTGGGTTGAAGGCGCTAGGCGATCTATTCACCACGCTATAACAGGTTATAGATTATGAATTTACCTATTCCCTGGCAAGCAGATGTCTCTAATTGCCATTGGATTGAAGGCGCTAGGCGATCTACTTGCCATGCTATAGCAGGTTATAGATTTTGAATAGACCTCTTCTCTGGCAAGTAGATGGCTGTACTTGCCATTGGATTGTAGGCGGTAGACGATCTATTTACCAACCTATTGCAGATTATGTATTTTGAATGGACGTATTCTCTGACATGTAGGTGGCTGTACTAGCCATTTGATTGAAGGCGTTA
>NW_016983506.1:0-312 GCF_001483705.2 Eufriesea mexicana | reverse complement strand
ACGCATGGTTAGGTTAGGTTAGGACAGGTTAAGTAGGGATAAGTTTGGGTCATGTTCTTTACAGTGCAACGTGGCGGATATCTGCGCTCCAGTGTGCTCTAGTCTATTCTGGTTGGCTCTGGGGAAGTCAGCAAGTGTGGTCTAGGCACATTAGGTTGTATCAGGTTACGTTTGGTTATGTTACGTTTGGTTGGGTTAGGTTAGGATAGCTATGATTTTTGTGCGCAATACTGATATTTTTGGACATCCGTTCTCCACTGTGCCCTGTTATACCCCGCTTGTCTCTGGGGACGCCAGAAACAGTGATCGCTA
>NW_016983505.1:0-283 GCF_001483705.2 Eufriesea mexicana | reverse complement strand
TATGCAAGGATGTCAGCTCACCTCGATAGTCGTCGAAAATGTCAATTAAATTGAAATTTCCATTCAGATACCACTGAATTGCAATGGCCATAGCACGCCAATAGAATCTTTCGTACATATTCATCCAAGAAAGTGAGCTCACCGCGATATTAGTCGAAAATGTCAATAAAATTGAATTTTCCAGCCAGATTCTATAGCACTGCAATGGCTATAGCTCGCCAGTAGAATCTTTCCTCCTTACACATGCAAGGATGCCAGCTCACCACAATATTAGTCGAAAATG
>NW_016983504.1:0-1181 GCF_001483705.2 Eufriesea mexicana | reverse complement strand
CAAAGGTAGAAGCCATCCAAAGCAAACTTAACCTAACATAACATAGCCAAGCGTAACATAGCCAAAATAAACCTGCCACGACAGTTGTTGCTGGTCTCCCCAGAGCAAGCAGGACATACCGGAGCACAGTAGAGCGCAGAAATTCAACGTATAGCAGTGTATAGCGCAAAAGTCAAAGCTATCCAAATATAACCCATACTAACGTAGTCTTACCAAACGTAGACTGAATAAAACTAACGTGCCGAAACCACTATTGCCGGCCTCCCAGTAGCCACGCAGAATATACTAGAGCACAGTAGCGCGCAGAAAGCCGCCGAATAGTAGTGTACAGCACAAGAGTCAAACATATATTAACCTATCCTGCCCTAACCTAACATAACCGAACATAGAATAACTATACCTAGCGAGCCGAGGCATCAACTGCTGGCCTCGCCAGGGCCAAGCGGAACATATTAGAGCAGAATAGAGTTCAGAAATCCACCGAAAAGCATTGTGTTACCCAAAAGCCATCCTTACCAAACGTAACCTAACCTAACCCAAACGAACGAAACCTAACTCAACCTATCGCGCCACGACAGCTATGGCTGGTCTCTCCAGAGCTGAGCAGAGTACAGTAGGGCAATGTAGAGAGCAGAAGTCCACCGAGTAGCAGTGTATAACGTAAAAGTCATGGTTATCCTATCCTAACTAAAGATAGCCAAACGTATAATGACCAAACGAAAGATAACACAAACTAACGAGACGAGAGTACTATTTCCGGCGTCCCCGGCGCCAAGCAGAGCATATTAGAGGAGAGTAGAGCGAGGAGGCACACGGAACGGCAGTGTACAGCTCGAAA
Source organism: Eufriesea mexicana (assembly GCF_001483705.2). Taxonomy (NCBI): domain Eukaryota; kingdom Metazoa; phylum Arthropoda; class Insecta; order Hymenoptera; family Apidae; genus Eufriesea; species Eufriesea mexicana. Next base: position 343 of record NW_016983504.1, on the reverse strand, counting down.
ATCTGTGACATCCTATCACAACGTAACCAAACCTTACCTAGCCAAACGTAACACAACTCAACCCAACGTGCCGAGAGCACTTCTACTGGCGTACACAGAGGCAAGCAGAGCGCTATAGCGCTCAGAAGAGCGCAGGAGTCCTTAGAATGGCTGTGTACCGCACAGAAGTCAAAGCTTTCCCAACCTAACGCAACGTCACCAAACAAAGTCAGCCGCATTATAACTCAAACTAACGTGCCGCAACCACCATTGTTGGCATCCTGAGAGTCGAGCGGTTTACACTATGGCAACGTAGAGCGCAGAAATACACCGAAGCGCAGTTTATAACACAAAAGACTAAGCT
>NW_016983503.1:0-649 GCF_001483705.2 Eufriesea mexicana | reverse complement strand
AGTAAGAGATGCCCAATCCTATCGTGACCAAAGGTAACGAAACCAAACGTAACATATGCCATCATGACGTGCCGAGACCACGATTGCTGACCTCCCAAGATTCGAGCAGAATATACCAGAGCACAGTAGGTAGCAGAAAGCCACCAATTATCAGTGTACAGCACAAAAGCCAATGACATACTAGCCTAACCTGGCCTAACCTAGCCTTACAGGACGTAGAATAACTAAACGAAACGGGCAGAGACTTCTATTTCTGGCATACTCAGAGCCAAGCATATGCTAGTAGAGAGATACAGAGCGCAGATATCGATCGAATAGCACTGTATAGCACAAAAGTCAAAGCTATCCTTACCAAACCTGTCCAAACATGGCCAAGCCGAATGTGACATATCTCACCCAAGCTTGCCACGAACATTATTGCTGGCCTCCACAGAGACAAATAAAACATACTGGAGCACAGTAGAGTGCAGAAGACGGCTGAAAGACATTCTATACCACGAATGTCAAAGCAATCCGAACCTAACCCAGGCTAACAAAGCCTAACCAAAAGTAGCCTAACTCAACCTAACGTAGCCAAACTCAACCCAACGTGCCGAGACCTATATTACAGGCATCCCCAGAGCGATGCAGAGTACAGTAGAGCAATGTA
>NW_016983502.1:265-573 GCF_001483705.2 Eufriesea mexicana | reverse complement strand
GTTAACCAATGCTACGCTTGGTTACGTTAGCTTACGGTATGTTTGGTTAGGATATCTTCGACTTTTGTGCTATTCACTGCAATGGGGTTGATTTATGCGCACAGCTGTGCTCTAGTATGTTCTGTTTAACTGCATGGGCGCCAGCAGTAGCGGTATCGTCATGTTAGGTTGAGACAGGTTACGTTTTTATATGTTACATTTGGCTACGTTAGTTGAGGCTACTTTAACTTTTGTGCTGTACAACGCTTTTCCCCGGATCACTGCGCTCTAATATGCTCTGCCTGGCTCTGGGGTGACCAGCAATAGCG
>NW_016983502.1:0-232 GCF_001483705.2 Eufriesea mexicana | reverse complement strand
GTAAGTTAGGAATGCATGGTTAGGATTTCTTTGACTCTTGTGCCACACCCTGCTGCTCGGTGGATTTCCGCGCTATGCATTGCTGTACTATGCACTGCCCTACTCTGGGGAAAGATGCAATAGTGGTCGTGCCACGTTTCTTTGAGTTATATTATATTTGGTTAGGTCTGCTTGTGCTATGTTTGGTTACGGTAGCTTTGACTTTCGTGCTGTTATCTGTTCTTCGGTGGAT
>NW_016983501.1:0-593 GCF_001483705.2 Eufriesea mexicana | reverse complement strand
AATATTTTATAAAATTTATTTTCTAAATAAATTTCTTATTTGCGTATTTATATTATTTTATTTAAAAATAATACTTTTCATGGGGAAATTCAAAATTTCCATGGAAATTAGAGTGTAAATATACGTATATCGAAGTACAGGGTAGAATTGCGATGTAATAATGAAATATAATATGGAATTGAATATGGCCTATTTCGAAGAGTAATGAAATCCACATATTCCATGAAAATTAGAGTGCAAATATATATCGAAGTACAGGGTAGAATTGTGATCTAATAATGAAATATAATATAGAATCGAATGTGGTCTATTTCGAGAGTAGTGAATCAATCAAGAAAACCTTGAGTATCATTTTTCTTCTGAGTATCATAAGTGCAAATAAGATAAAGATGTACGTCACGAGATAGTAAACGTGCTTATACGTCTCAAACACGAAAAATCTGAATACAGTCTTATCTAATCAATTACAGGAACAATTGTGTATTACTCGAAACTAATATAGGGTACATATCAAAGTCGTCCTCCGTCAATTTCATCAATTTTTCAGAAAAAAAAGGGGAACCAATTATAATCAATTACAGAAACAGTTCTGC
>NW_016983500.1:0-281 GCF_001483705.2 Eufriesea mexicana | reverse complement strand
ACTTTTGTGCTATACACTGCTATTCGGTGGATTCCGGTGCTCCACTGTGATCTCATATGTTCATCTTTGCTCTGGAAAAGACAGCAATTGGCGTCTTGGTACGTTATGCTTAGATACGCAACGGTTGTTTGGGTCGCGTTAGGTGAGTTTTGGTTATGATATTTTGGACCATTGTGCTTTCCACTTAAGCGCCGTGGATGACTGTTATCTACTGTGCTGTAGTACATTCAGCTTGGCTCCGCGGAGGTCAGCAATAGCGTTATAGGGAGATTAGGTGGAGC
>NW_016983499.1:0-568 GCF_001483705.2 Eufriesea mexicana | reverse complement strand
CATTCAGGTACGAGGAACTGGGCAGCGCGATAGCGCGGCTCAAAGGAGGAAAATTCCCTGGCCCCGACCGTATGGAGTCGGAGGTAATTCAGGAAGCATGGAGCTCTATTCACCAAGAGCTACTGAATCTCCTGGAGTGGGGATTCTTCCCGAGAAGGTGGAAAGTCGGAAACGTCGCTACGATTCTCAAAGGACCGGACAGAGACAAAAGTAGTCCAAAGTCGTATAGGCCAATATGCTTGCTCTCGATGATTGGCAAGCTATTGGGGCGACTAATGGCGAAAAGTATGGCCCCACCCTTCCACAACCATATACTGTCATGGAAGCGACAGTTCGGATTCCGTCCTGGAAAACCGACAGAGGACGCAATTGTCAAACGACGAGGAGCGATAAATGAGAGGAGTGAGTGGAAGTACATTTTAGCGAATGCACTCGACATATCGGGTGCCTTCGATAACGTATGGTGGTCGAACGTGCTCCACGAACTGAAGCGAAGGAACTGCGAGCAGAACCTGTACAAGCTGACGCAAAGCTACTTCACGGACAGGAGAGTCCAGCTGACAGGGAA
>NW_016983498.1:0-572 GCF_001483705.2 Eufriesea mexicana | reverse complement strand
CTCCCTAATTATGTAGAAAAGTTTGCTCACCACGGTATTAAAAGAAAATGTCAATAAAATTGAACATTTCCGTCAGATTATATTCCAGTGCAATGCCTATCGCAAACCAATGGTCTCCTTTCTCCTTATTTACACAGAAAAGTGTGCTCACCGCAATATTAGACGCAAATGTCAACAAAATTGAACTTTTCAGCCATATTCTATAGCAATGCAATGGCTATAACATTCCAATAGTGTCTTTCCTCTTTATTTAACGGGATAATTTTCCTCACATCGATATTGGTCGAAAATGTCAATGGAGTTGAACTTTACGGTCAGATACTATTGCAATTCAATGGCTATAGCAAACCGATAGTACCTATTCTCCTTATTTATTCAGTAAGCTTGCTGATCACGATACTAGTCGAAAATGACAATAAATTTGAACTTTTTCGTCAGATTCTATTGTAATGCATTCGCTATAGCAATCCAGTGGTAACATTCCTCCTTTTTATGCAGAAAAGTTGGCGCACCACGACATTAGTCGAAAATGTCAATAGAATTGAACTTTCCAGTCAGATTATATTACAGTG
>NW_016983497.1:0-933 GCF_001483705.2 Eufriesea mexicana | reverse complement strand
AACGAAATCTGACTCAACGTAACGTGCAGAGGAAACTATTGCTGACCTTCCCAGAGTCAAGCTAAAGGCATTAGAACACTGCATGGCGCAGAAATCCACGGAATAGCAGTATAGAGTTCAAGAGTTATGGCTATCCTAACCAAACATATCCAAACTAAAGGAACGTAAAGTGCCTCAACATAAAGTGCCGAGACCACTATTGCTGGCATTCCTACAGCCAAGCTCAAAATATTAGAGCAGAGTAGAACGCAGGAATCCACCTAACAGCGTACTATACCATTGTAGTCAAAGCTACCCTCTCCTAACATAGCCAAAGATAACATAATCAAACATAGACTTTCTAAACCTAACCTGCAGCGACCGCTACTGCTGTCCTCCCCAGAGTCAAGCAGAACACATTAGCGGAGAGTAGAACGCAAAAACCCAGAGAGTCGCAGCGTACATCAGATGGTCGAAGCTACACAAACCTAACACAAATCAACAGAACATAACCAAACATAACCTAACTCAATCTAACGTGCCCACACCGCATTTCCTGCCCTCCCCAGAGCAAAGCAGGATATACTAGAGCACAGTAGACCGCAGGAGTCCACCGAATAACAGTTTGGAGGACAAAAGTTAAGGCTATCCTAACAAAACTTAGCCCAACCCAAACAAACATAACGTTACATGACTCAAAATTTCTTGCCGAGACAACTGTCGCTGGCTTTCCCAGAGACAAGCTGAAAATATTGAAGCACTGTAGGGCGCAGAAATCCACCTAATAGAAGACTACAGCGCTAAAGTCAAAACTATCCTCTCTTAACCTATCCAACCGCAGAAGAGCCAAACGCTATTTAACTCTAGATAACGTGCCGATACCACTATTGTTGGCCTCCCCAGAACCATGTAGATCGTATTAGTGGAGCGTAGAACGCAGGAATCCATGTAATC
>NW_016983496.1:0-2623 GCF_001483705.2 Eufriesea mexicana | reverse complement strand
TACTTTTTCTTTTGCGCTGTTCACTGCTATTCGGTACATTTCTGCGCTCTAATGTGCACCAAAATGGTCTGATTGCCTCTGGGGAGGCCACAGATATTTGTGTCGTCACCACATGCTTAGTTACACTACGTTTGGTAGGTCAGGTATGGCCAGGTTATGTCAGTTTATGTCTGACCATTGTGCTATGCACTGCAATGCGGTGGATTTCTTCGTCCTGCTGTGCTCTTGTATATTCTACTCGGATCAGGGGTGGCCAGCAACGGTGGTCTCGGCAAGTTATGTTGAGCTAGGCTACGTTTCGCTATGTCACGTATGATGAGGCTAGGGTGGGAGAGTCTAGCCCTTTACGTTGTACACAGCTATCCGCGTATTTATGCGCTCTACTGTGATCTAGTGTATTCTGCATGGCTCTGGGGATTCCAGTAATAATGGTCCCGGCACGATTGTTTAAGTTATGTTACGTCTGGTTTTATTACGTTTGGGTAGGTTATGATAGGATGGACTTGGCCTTTGCGATATACACTGCCATTAGCTGGATATCTACGCTCTATACTGCTTTATAATATTCTGCTCTGCTTCGCGGAGACCAGCATTAGTGGTCGATGAACGTTATGTTTAGTTAGGTTGCCTTTGGTTATGTCACAGTTTGTTTGGCTCGGAGAGGATAGCTTTGACTTTTATGCTATACAATGCTATTCGGCGCATTTCTGCCCTATACTCTGATCTGATAAGTTCAGCTTGGCTCTGGGAAAGACAGCAATAGTGGTCTCTGCATGTTATGTTAAGTTATGCTACATTCGGTTCGGTTAGGTTGTGTTAGGAGAAGTCAGGATATCCTTGAATATATGCTTTACACTCCAACGCCGCGGATTTCTGTAATCCACTGTGCTCCAGTATATTCTGCTTGGCTCTTGGGAGTGCAGCAATAGTGGTCTCGGCACGCCAGGCTTAGTTATGCTGCGTTCAGTTAGGTTATGTTAGTTTGGGTTAAGACAGGGTAGCTTTGACTTCTGTGCTGCAGACTACTATTCGTTGGATTTCGGTGCACTACTCTGATGAAGCGTTCTCCTCTTTCCTCTGCAGAGGCCGAAAAAGGTGTCCGCGGTGTGCTAGGTAAAGTTAAGTGGCGTTTGGTTAGGCTAGGCTTGTCTGGGTTTGGATAGGATATCTTTGACTTCTGTGCTGTATACTGGAGTGCGGTGGATTCCTGCGCTCTAATGTGCTCTAGTACATTCTGCTTCTCTCTGTGGAGGGCAGCACTGGCGGTCTCGTCATGTTTGGTTGAGTTGAGCTACGTCTGGATATATTATGTTTTTCGAGGATAGGATAGGCAACTTTGTCTCCTGTGCTGTTCACTGAAAAGCGGTGGACTTCTGCCCTCTGCTGTGCTCTAATATGTTCTGCTTGTCTGTGGCGTGGCCAGTAATAGTGTTCCCGACACGTTAGATTGAGTTATTTTACGTTTCGTTCGGGAAGGTTTGTAATGCTTGGTTAGGATTTCTTCGGCTTCTTCGCTTCACACAGCTGTTTAGTGGATTTCGGCGCTCTACATTGCACTACTATACTCTGCTGTACTATACACTACTCTACTCTGTGGGGGCGAGCAGTAGTGGCCGTGGCACGTTAACTTCAATAGGGTCGTGTTTGGTTAGGTTAGGTTCAGATAGGGTTGGTTAGGATATATACGACATTCGTGCTACACACTATTGTTCGGTGTATTTCTGTCATCCACTGTGCTATGCTATATTCCGCTTGGACTGGGCCGGCCGCCAATAGCGGTCGTGGCACATTGCGTTGGGTTATGCTACGCTTCAGTACGTTATGTTAGGTTACGTTTGGTCAGAGTTGCTTCGACTTTCGTACTATACACTACTATCCGGCGGTTTCCTGTGACCTACTGTGCTCTTCTCTTTTCTGCTTGGCCCAGGGGAGTCAGGCAGCAGCGGTTGCCGCAAGCTCTGTCGAGTTACGCTACGTTCGGTTAGGTTAGGTTAGGTCAGGTTACCTTAGGATATCTACGACTTTTGTGCTGATCCCTTCAAGGCGGTGGATCTGTGCGCACTACTATGCTCCAGCACATTCTGCTTGTCACTGTGGAGTCCTGCACTAGTGGTTTCTTTATGTAAGGTCCATTTATGTTACGTTTGGCTAGTTTCGATAGTTTCGGATATGCAACTCCGACTTTTGTGCTATTCAGTGCTATTGGGTGGATTTTAGCGTTCCAATGTGCTCTAATATGCTCAGATTGGCTCCAGGAGGCCAGCAGTGTTGGTCCCATCACGTAATGTGAGTCACACTACGTTTGGATAGGTTTGGTTAGGCATTGTTGGGTCAGGACATGTTCGACTTTTGTGCTATACACTGCAATCAGGTGGATTTCTGCCCTCTGCTGTGCTCTACTATTCTCTGCTTGGCTCTGTGGTGGCCAACAATAGTGGTCTCGGCACGTTACGTGCAGCTATGGTACGTTGGGATGTGTTATGCTTGGGGAGGTTAGGATGTGACAGTTCAGCTGTTTGAGCTATACACTGCTATCCTCGGAATTCTGCACTCTACTGTATTCTAATATTTTCTGCTTGGCTCTGTGGAGTCCAGCGATAGTGGTCCCGGCACGTCAGGTTCA
>NW_016983495.1:0-268 GCF_001483705.2 Eufriesea mexicana | reverse complement strand
ACTCTGACTTTCGCGCTACAAATTGTTGTTCGGTGTACTTCTGCGCTCGTCTGTGCTCTACTGTATTCTGCTTATCCCTGGAGATGCCACCAGTAGTGGTCGCTGCACGTTATGTCGGGTTAGGCTACGTCTGGTTAGGTTCTGGTCGCTTAGGTTTGGTTTTGACGCATAAGACCTTTGTGCCATACACTGCGTTTCCATCCATTTCTGCGCTCTACTGTCCTCTAGCAAGTTCTGCTCGACCGTGGGGAGGACAGCAATTATGGTC
>NW_016983494.1:0-324 GCF_001483705.2 Eufriesea mexicana | reverse complement strand
CCAGATACTGTAGCACTGCGACGACTATAGCACGTGAATTGAATCTTTCCTCCTTATATATGTAAGAAAGTTAGCTCACCACGATGTTATTCGAAAATGTCAACAAAATATGCGTTTTCCAAACACATTCTATATCAACGCAATTGCTATAGCGCGCTAATTGAATCTTTCCTCCTTATTTATGCGAGAGAGTTAGGTCATCTCGATGTTAACCGGAAATGACGGTAAAATTGTGTCTTTCAGCCACATTCTTAAGCATTACAATGGCTACAGCACTCCAACAGGATCTTTCCTCCTTGTTTATGCAAGAAAGTGAGCTCACCA
>NW_016983493.1:0-811 GCF_001483705.2 Eufriesea mexicana | reverse complement strand
TGCCAAGAACGCCATTACAGCCCTCCCCAGTGACAATCAGGGCGTACTAGAATACAGTACAGCGCAGAAATCTACCGAATAGCAGTGTGCAGCACAAAAGTTAAAGCTAACCTAACCAAACTTAGGCTTGCCCTGAATAACCGCACATAACATGAATCACCATAAAGTCCCGAGGCCACTATTGGTAGATTTCCCAGAGGCAAGCTGAAAATATTAGACCACTGCGCGGCGGAGAAACCCGCGTAATAGCAGACTACATCACTAAAGTCAAAGCTATCCTCTCCTAACCGAACCAATCGTAACATAATCAAGCTTAACCCAACTCAGCATAATGTACCGCGATCACAAATGCTGGCCTCCCCAGAGACAAGCAGAACACATTAGAGTAGAGTAGAACACAGAAATCCATAAAATCGCAGAGGATATCAGAAAAGTCAAAGCTACGCATACCTAACGGAAACCAACAGAACATAGCCAGGCATAGCCTAATTGAAACGTACGTGCATACACCGCAATTGCTGCTCTCCCCAGCGCCAAGCAGGACATACCAGAGCGCAGTGGAGCGCAGTTAGAACACAGAAATCCATAAAATCGCAGAGGATATCAGAAAAGTCAAAGCTACGCATACCTAACGGAGACCAACAGAACATAACCAGGCATAGCCTAATTGAAACGTACGTGCATACACCGCAATTGCTGCTCTCCCCAGCTCCAAGCAGGACATACCAGAGCGCAGTGGAGCGCAGATATCCACCGAATAGCAGTGTACAGCGCAAATGTTGAAGCTACCCTCACCAAGCCCATCCTAACA
>NW_016983492.1:0-427 GCF_001483705.2 Eufriesea mexicana | reverse complement strand
AATAAAATTGAATTTTCCAGGCAGATTTCAGAGCGTTGCATTTGCTATAGCACGCCAAAAGAATGTTTCCTCCTTATTTATGCCTGAAAGTCAGCTCACAACGATATTAGTCCATATGTCAATAAAATTGAATTTTGCAGCCAGATTCTACAGCATTATAATCGCTACAGCACGCCAATAGGTTCTTCCCTCCTTCTTTATGCAAGAAAGTTAGGTCACCACGATATCAGTCGAAAATGTCAATAAAATTGAATTTTCCTGCCAGGTTTCAGAGCATTGCAATGACTATAGCACGCCAATAGAATGTTTCCTCCTTATTGACGCAAAAAAGCTAGCTCACCACGATATTAGTCGAAAATGTGAGTAAAATTGTATTTTGCAGCCAGATTCTGCAGCATACCAATGGCTATAGCCCGCCAATATTATC
>NW_016983491.1:0-1263 GCF_001483705.2 Eufriesea mexicana | reverse complement strand
TTAACCAAACGTAATCTAACTTAACCTAACAGTCCGATACCACTCTTGCATGCCTCCCCAGAGCCAAACAAAATATACCAGTGCAAAGTAGAGCGCAGAAAGCCACCAGATAGCAAAGTATGCCGCAAAGGTCAAAGGTACCTTAACCTGAGCAGACACAACCTAACACAACCAAACATGGAAAGCTAAATGTAGCGTGCAGAGACCAATATTGATGGCCTCCCCAGAGCCAAGGAGAAGACGCTAGAGCGCAGTAGAAAGCAGAATTCAACCGGACAGCACTGTATAGCACGAAAGTCAAAGCTATCCTCCCCTAACCCAACAAAATGTAGCACAACCAAGCGTTACATAGCTCAATCCAACGCGACGAGACCTCTATTGTCGGCTTCCCCATGTCCAAGCTTAATATACTAGAGGAGAGTAGTCGGCAGGGACCCGCCTCATTGCGGTGTATATCGCAAATGTCAAAGATGTCCAAACCATACCTGAACAAACCTAAGCTAACCAAACGTAGCCTAGCTCGACTTAACGTGCCTAGACGACTTCCGCTGGCCTCCGTAGGGCCAAGGAGTACATAGTAGAGCACAGTACAATGCAGAAATTCACGAAATAGCAATGTATAGTACAAAAGTCGAAGCTACCCTATCCTAACCTAGCCAAAGCGACGAAACTGATCGTAACTTAACACAACCCAGCGTGCCGAGCCCATAATATCCGGCACTACCAGACCCAAGCAGGAAATATTAGAGCACATTAGATCGCAGGAATCCACCGAATAGCAGTTTATAGCACAAAGGGCATAGCTTTCCTACCCCAACCTAACGTATCGTAACATAACCAAACGCAACATAACTCACTCTAACGTGACGCGACCAGTACTGCTGACCTTCGAGTGGAATATATTAGAGTAGAGTAGAGCACAGAAATCCATGGAATCGCAGTGTAAAGCAGAAAAGTCAAAGCTATCCGAACATACCCCAAACCAACGTAGCTTAACCAAACGTAGCCAAACCCAACGTAGCGAGCCGCGATCAATATTGCCGGTCTCCACAGATTCGAGGAAAACAATATTCGAGGTGGGTAGAACGCAGAAATCCATAGAGCAACGTTGTAAAGCACAGAAGTCAAAGCTATCATATCCTGACCTAAGCAATCGTAACATAACCAAACGTGCCCTAACTCACTCTAACGTGACGAGACCACGACTGCTATCCTGCAAAGGGCCAAGCAGAACATACTTTGGCCCAGCAGAGCGCAGAAATA
>NW_016983490.1:0-575 GCF_001483705.2 Eufriesea mexicana | reverse complement strand
GGGTTAGGTTTGGGTACCTTCTACTTTTCTGCTAGACGCTGCGATTCTGTGGATTTCTGAGCCGTACTCTCCCCTAATATGTTCTGCGCGTCCCAGGTTAGGCCAGAAATATTGGCCGCAGCACGATAGGTTGATTTAAATTACGTTTGGTTATGTCAGGTTTGGATGGGTTATGAAGTGATAGCTTTGACATTTGTGCTGTACACTGATAATCGGTTGATTTCTGCTCTCTACTGTGCGCTAATATTTCCAGCTTGGCGCTGGGGAGGACAGCATTATTATGCACGTTATGTTTAGCTATGTTACTCCTGGCTTGGCTAAGCTAGGACAGGTTAGGTAAGGATATCTTCGACTTTTGTGCCACACACTGCAATGCGGTGTATTACTGCGATCTACTGTGGCCTCGTATGTTCTGCTTGGCTCTAGGGAAGCCAGCAATTGTGATTTCGGCACGTTATGTTAAGTTAGCCTACGCTTGGTTGGGTTATGTTAGTTAGGGTTAGCATTGTATGGCCTTGACTTTCGTGGCATACACCACTATTAGTTGGATTCCTACGCTGTACCGTGCTCCGGTA
>NW_016983489.1:0-1288 GCF_001483705.2 Eufriesea mexicana | reverse complement strand
CTCAACCTAACGCGTCAGGAACAACATTGCTGGCCTCTCCAGACACAAGCAGGGCATATTAGATCAATGTTGGGCGCAGGAAGCCACGGGATAGCTGTGTACAGCACAAAAGTGGTAGTTATCCTTTCCTTACATGTCCAAACGTGACAAAATCAAACGTGAACTAATTCATCATAACGTGCCGAGAGCACTATTGCTGGCCTCCACAGGGACATGCAGAATATAGTGGAGACAAGGAGAGCGCAGAAATCCCGCGAATATTAGTGTGTGGCAAAAATGTCAAGGCTACTGTATCCTGACGTAACGAATAGTAACAAGACCAAACGCAAAATATCTCCACCAGATATTCTACGACCACTGCTTCAGGCCTGCCCTGTGCCAAGCAGCATACACAGGAGGACAGTAGAGCGCAGAAGTCCACCGGAACGGATTGCACAGAACGAAAGTTAGAGGCATCCTATCCTGACCTAACAAAGCTTGACGTTAACAAACGTATCACAACTCGTCCTAACGTGACGAGACTGCCATTGCAGGCCACCCTAGAGTGGAGAAGAACGCAGAGGATGACGGTTGCCACCAGAAATACATTAAGACTCGGTAGACAGCAGAAATGTCAATGCTATCCCAACCTAGCCCAAACAAACATACCCTAACCGAACGTAGCTCAGCTGATGCTAACGTGCCGAGACCACCAATGCAAGCTTCCCCAGAGTCAGGCAGGTCGTACTAGAGAACAGTAGTGCGCAGATATCCACCGGGCAGCAGTGTACAGCATAAATGTCGGAGATACCCTTGCCCAATATAACCAACCGTCACTCAAGCGGACGTAACATGTTTCAAACCAACGTGCAGAGACCACTGATGCTGGCCACCCCGGGGTAGAGCACGGTAGAGCGCAGATATGCTCCGAATTATAGTGTACAGTACGAAAGTCGAAGTTACCCTTACAGACCATAGCCTAACATGACCTAACCAAACGTAACCTAACCCAAACTATCGTGTCCAGACCCCTATTGCTGGCCTCGACAACGCCAAGCAGCTTATAGTAGAGCACAGCGCAGCGCAGGAATGACCCGAATAGCAGTGTATAGCACGATATTCAAAGCTATCCTCTCCGAACTAAACGTAACCTAGCATAACCGAACGTACTCTAACCAACCGTAACGTCCAGCGGCCACTACTGCTGATCTACGGAGAGTCTAGCGGAGTATAGTACAGAAACGTTCAGCGCAGGAATACACCGAATTGCAGTGTATAGCGTAAAAGTCAAAGCTATCATTTCATAACC
>NW_016983488.1:0-1580 GCF_001483705.2 Eufriesea mexicana | reverse complement strand
GCAGTGTATGTCAGAAAAGTCATAGCTACCTGAAGCTAGCCCAAACCAACAGAATATATACAAACGAAGCACATCCCAGTGCCAAGCAGGACATACTATAGCACAGTAGATAGCGAAACTCCACCGAATTCAAATGTACAGCACAAAAGTTACAGCCATTCTGTCCAAAATTACCCTAACCCGCCCTAACCGAAAGTGACCTGTCTAAACATAGCGTGCGAAGGACACAATTGCTGGCCTTCCCAGAACCCAGCTGAAAGCATTAGAGCACAGTAGGGCGCAGAAATCCACCTAACAGCAGATTACAGCGTTAAAGTCGAAGCTATCCACCACAAACCTAGCCAACCGGAATATTACCAAACGTAACATATTTTAGCCTATCGTGCCGCGACCACAATGGCTGTAAGCATAGCCTATATAAACCTGACCTGCCGAGACCGCTGTTGCTGCTGTCCGCTGAGCCAAGCAGGGCATACTAGATCACAGTAGAACTCGGAAATCGACGGAACAGCGGTGTTCAGCACAAAAGTAAAAGCTATCCTGTCCAAACTTATCCAGACCCAGCCTAAACGAACGTAGCCTGACCAAACATAAAGTGTCGAGACCCCCATTGCTGCCCTCCCCAGAGCCAAGCTGATGAAAATAGAGCAATGTAGCGTGCAGAAATCCATCAAATATCAGACTACAGCACTAAAGTCGAAGCTACACACTCCTCGCCTTGCCAATAGTAGCATAACCAAACCTAGCCTAACTCTACCTATCGTGCCGCGATCACTATTGCTGTACTCCGCAGGGCCAAGCTGACCACATTAGTGGAGAGTAGAGCGCAGAAGTCCATAGAATCGCAGTGTATGTCAGAAAAGTCATAGCTACCTGAAGCTAGCCCAAACCAACAGAATATATACAAACGAAGCACATCCCAGTGCCAAGCAGGACATACTATAGCACAGTAGATAGCGAAACTCCACCGAATTCAAATGTACAGCACAAAAGTTACAGCCATTCTGTCCAAAATTACCCTAACCCGCCCTAACCGAAAGTGACCTGTCTAAACATAGCGTGCGAAGGACACAATTGCTGGCCTTCCCAGAACCCAGCTGAAAGCATTAGAGCACAGTAGGGCGCAGAAATCCACCTAACAGCAGATTACAGCGTTAAAGTCGAAGCTATCCACCACAAACCTAGCCAACCGGAATATTACCAAACGTAACATATTTTAGCCTATCGTGCCGCGACCACAATGGCTGGCCCCCCGGAGCCAAGCAGAACAAATTAGCGGAGAGTGGAACGTAGAAATCCATTGAATGGCAGTGTAGATAAGAAAAGTCACTAATATCCAAACCTAACCCAAACCCACAGAAGACAACCGAACATAGCCAGCTCAAACTATCGTGCCGAGACCTCTATTGCTGCCCACCCCAGAGCCATGCAGGATATACTTGAGCACAGTGCAGCGCAGAAATCCACCGAATAGCAGTGTACATCGCAAAAGTTAAAGTTACTCTTACCAAGCATATCCTGACCCAACCTATTAGAACGTAACATGACTCGTCATAACGTGCCGAGGCCACTATCGTTGG
>NW_016983487.1:0-366 GCF_001483705.2 Eufriesea mexicana | reverse complement strand
GATGGGAGGATCGATGGATGTATGTACGGACGTGTGTATAGAGGTATGTATGGATGTATGGATCTTTGGATGTATGGATGTATGGATGTATGTATGTGTGAATGTACGTAAGTATGGATGTACGGGTGTATCGTTGCATGGATCTCTATTTGTATGGATGCATGTATGGCTGGCTGTAAGAGTGGATGGATGTATGGATGGATGGACGTATGGATGTATGTATGGATGTATGTATGGATGTATGAATGGTTGTATGAATGTATGGGTGGATTGATGTATGGGTGGATTGATGTATGGGTGGTCAGATGTACGGATCGATGGATGTGTGGATAGGTGCTAGTATGGATGGATGGATGTATGGTACGA
>NW_016983486.1:1471-2075 GCF_001483705.2 Eufriesea mexicana | reverse complement strand
TCAGGTTAGGATAGGGTAACTTTGACTTTTCCGATATGCACCGCTACTGGGTTGATTTCCTCTATGTACTGTGCTCTAGTATGCACTGCTTGGCACTGAGGATGACAGGAGTAGTGGTTTTGGCACGTTAGATGGTGTGAGGGTTCATTTGGCTAGGTTAGGTTTGTCTGTGTTAGGTCTTGGTAGCACTGTATTTCTTGGCGTAGACTACTATTCGGTGGATTTCTGCCCACTGCTGTGCTCTACTATAGTCTGCTCGGCTCTGGGGAGGCCAGCAATAGTGGTCGCAGCACATTAGGTTGAGTTAGGATATGTTTGGGCATTGTCACGATTGGTTGGGTTAGGAGATGGTAGCTGATCTTTGTGCTATGCACTGCTATTCGGCGGACTCCTACGCTCTACTGTGATCTCATACGTACAGCTTGGCGGTGTGAGCAATAGTGGTCTCGGAACTTTGTGCTGTGTCATGCTACGTTTGGTTGGGTCAGGTTAGGACTGGTTATGTCAGGATATCTGAGACTTTTGTGCTTCGCACAGCAACATCGCGGATTTCTAGTCTCTACTGTGCTCTAGTCTAATCTGCTTGTCTCTGTTGAGGTCAGCA
>NW_016983486.1:0-357 GCF_001483705.2 Eufriesea mexicana | reverse complement strand
TAGGTTAGGTTGAGTTATATTCCGTTTGGTTGGGTTAGGTTTGGAAGTGTTAGGTTATGTTAGCTCTGACTTATGTGCTCAATACCAGCCTTCTGTGGACTTTTCTGCTCTATTGTGCTCTATCATATTCTGCTCGGCTCTGGGGAGGCCAGCAATAGTGGTCGCAGCACATTAGGTTGAGTTAGGATATGTTTGGGCATTGTCACGATTGGTTGGGTTAGGAGATGGTAGCTGATCTTTGTGCTATGCACTGCTATTCGGCGGACTCCTACGCTCTACTGTGATCTCATACGTACAGCTTGGCGGTGTGAGCAATAGTGGTCTCGGAACTTTGTGCTGTGTCATGCTACGTTTGGT
>NW_016983485.1:0-1013 GCF_001483705.2 Eufriesea mexicana | reverse complement strand
GAGTGAATTCGAGCAATGAAGAGTGCAGAAATCCGCCGAATCGCTGCGTATAACGCAAAAGTCAATGTCATCCTATGCTAACCTAGCAAAGCGTAATACAACCGAACGTGCCAACTCAACCTAACGTGCCGAGAGCAATATTGCTGGCCTCCCTGAGCCATGCAGGACATGCTGGAGGAGAGTAGGGTACAGAAATCCATAGAATCGCAGTGTACAGCAGAAAAGTCAAGGATATCCGAAGCCAGCCCAATCTAACGTAACCTAACCTAGTGTAGCTAAACTCAACGTTACGTGCAGCGACCACTATTTCTGGCCTCACCAGGGTTTGGCAGAGTACAGTAGAGCAATGTATAGCGCAGGAAGCCACTGAATAGCAGTGTATAGCACAAAAGTGAAATGTATCCTCTCGTAACCAGACCTAACCGAACATAGACAAATGTAGAGTAACGAAATCTAACGTGCCGCGGCCACTGTTGCTGGCTTCCCCGGAGATAAGCAGAATATTGTAAAGTACAGTATAGTACAGAAGCCCATAGGATGACAATGTTGAGCACATATGTCAATGCTATTCGAACATACCCCAAGCAAACGTAACCTCACCAAACGCAGCATAACTCAACCTAACGTGCATAGGCCACTATTGCTGGCCTCCCCGGAGCCATTCAGATTGTCGTAGAGTACAGCAGAGCTCAAATATCCACCGAAAAGCAGTATGTGTCACAAAAGTCAATGGGACCCTATCCTAAGCAAACCAAACGTAACATAAGCAACCGTGACATAACTCAGCCTAACGTGCTGAGTGCACTATTCCTCGCGTCCACACAGACAAGCGGAGCGCGATGTCGCACAGAAGAGCGGAGATGTCAACAGGAAAGCAGTGCGTAGCACAAAAGTCGAAGATGACCTAACAAAACACATCGTACCCTAACATAACCTAACGTGGTGAGGCCACAATTGCTGGCCTCCACAGAGACAAGCAGATGCTAGTAAAGCAATGCGGTGCGCAGATACCG
>NW_016983484.1:0-557 GCF_001483705.2 Eufriesea mexicana | reverse complement strand
ATACTATCTCACCACGATATTTGTCGAAAATGTCAATAAAACTGAATTTTCCAGTCAGATTCTTTCGCATGGCAATGGCTATAGCATGCCAATAGAATCATTCCTCCTTATTTATGGATTAAAATTAGCTCACCACGATAATGAAAATCTCAATAAAACTGAATTTTCCAGCCAGATTCTGTCGCATTGCAATGGCCATAGCATGCCAATGTAATCTTTCCTCCTCATTTATTCAAGAAAATTAGCTCACCACGATATCAGTCGAAAATTTCAATAAAATTGAACTTTCAGGAGAGATTCTATAGCACTGCAATGGCTATAGCATGCCAATAGAATCATTCCTCTTTATTTTTGGATTGAAATTAGCTCACCACGATATTAGTTGAGAATGCCAATGAAATTGAATTTTCCAGTCAGATTTTATAGCATTGCAACGGCTGCAGCATGCCAATAGAAACTTTCCTCCTTATTTATACAAGAAAACTAGCCTACCCCGATACTAGTCGAGAATGCCAATAAAATTGAATTTTCAGATCAGATTCTACAGCATTGCAGTG
>NW_016983483.1:0-696 GCF_001483705.2 Eufriesea mexicana | reverse complement strand
GTACTTGCCATTGGATTGAAGGCGTTAGGCGATCTATTCTCCAAGCTACAACAGATTATAGATTTTGAATAGACATATTCCCTGGCAAGCATCTGGCTGTACTTGCCATTGGATTGCAGGCGATATGCGATCTAATCACCAAGCTATAACGGATTATATATTTTGAATATACCCATTCTCTGGCAAGTAGATGACTGTACTTGCCATTGACTTGCAGGCGTTAGGCGATCTATTCACCAAGCTATAACATGTTGTAGATTTTGAATATATCTATACTCTGGCAAGTAGATGGCTCTACTTGCCATTGGATTGAAGGTCTTAGGCGGTCTATTCACCAAGCTATAACAGGTTATAGATTTTGAATATACCAATTCTGGCAAGAAGATGGCTGTACGTGAAATTGGATTGAAGGCGCTGGGCGACATACTCACCAAGCTATAACAGGTTATAGATTTTGAATATACCAATTCTGGCAAGAAGATGGCTGTACGTGAAATTGGATTGAAGGCGCTGGGCGACATACTCACCAAGCTATAACAGGTTATAGATTTTGAATAGACTTATTCCCTGGCAAGTAGACGGCTGTACTTGCCATCGGATTGAAGGCGTTAGTCGATCTATTCAGCAAGCTACAACAGGTCAAAGATTTCGAAGAGACCTATTCTCTGGCAAGTAGATGGCTGTACTTGCCATTGG
>NW_016983482.1:0-438 GCF_001483705.2 Eufriesea mexicana | reverse complement strand
TTTCTGTGTCCCACTCTCCACTAATGCGTTCAGCTTGGCTCTAGGGAGGCCAGCAATATTGTTGGCTGTACATTAGGTTCAGTTAGGATACGTTTGTTTATGTTAAGTTTGGCAAGGGCTGGATAGGTTATCTCTGACTTTAGTGGCATAGTATGCTTTTTGGTGGATTTCTGCGCTCTGCCGTGCCCTAGTCCTTGTTGGCTCTGGGGTGGGCCACAATAGCGGTCTCCGCATGTTAGGTTGATTCAGGCTGTATTCAGCTATGTTCTGTTGGAATTGGTTAGGGCTTGGTAGCTATGGCTTTTCTGATATTCACTGCGATTCTATGGATTTTTCGCCCTACTCGCCAATAATAAGATCTGCTTGGTTCTGGGGAGGCCATCACAAGTTGTCGCGGCAAGTTAGGTTGAGTTGTGTTACGTCTGGCCATTTTATCTT
>NW_016983481.1:0-862 GCF_001483705.2 Eufriesea mexicana | reverse complement strand
CAATTGTGCTCGGGGCACATTGGGATGAGTTAGGTTACCTTTGGCTATGTTACGTTTGGTTAGTTTGCGAGAGGGTAGCTTTTACTTTATTGCTATAGTCCCCTATGAGGTGGATCTCTGCACCATACTGTGCTCTAATATTTGCTGATACTGTGCTCTAATATTTGCTGCTTGGCTCTGGGAAGGCCACCAATAGTGGCTTGGGCAGGTTATGTTGAGTCAGGTTACGTTCGGTCAAGTTGGGTTAGGTTATGATTGGGTAGGGTAGCTTCAACTTTTGCGCCGTACACTGCTTTTCGGTGGATTTCTGCGCTCTACTGTGCTCTAGAATGCACTGCTGGCCACTGGGGTGTGCAGCAGTAAGTGTCTCGGCACGATAGGTTGAGATAGGAAACGTTTGTTTGTGTTGTATAGGTTTGGGTTAGGTTTCGGCAGCTTCGACTTTCCTCATATACACTGTGGCCATTTGGATTTCTACGCTCTACCCTTCACTGATTTTTTCTGCTTGGCTCTGTGGAGGCCATCAGTACTACTCGCAACGCGTTATGTTGTGTTATGCTACGTTTGGCCATATTACGTTCGGTCAGGATAGGATGGTGCAGCTACCACTTTGGAGCAATTTCCTGCTATTAGGTGGATTCCTGCGCCCTACAGAGCCCTTATATTTTCTGCTTGGCTCCAGGAAGGCCAGTAATATGGGCCTCTGCACGTTATGTTGGGTCAGATTACGTTCGACTATTTTCTGTATATTTGGATTAGGTGTGCGTGCCTTTGACATTTCTAATATACACTGTTATTGTATGGATTTCTGCCTTCTACTGTCCGCTGATGTGTTCTGCTTGGCCCTTGGGAGGCCAGCAAT
>NW_016983480.1:0-561 GCF_001483705.2 Eufriesea mexicana | reverse complement strand
ACCTAAACACAACCCAAACTAACAAACGTAACCTGACACAGCCTTACTTAAGATGACCAGCCGCGACCACTGTTGCTGGACGCCACATGGTTAAGCAGAATACAGAAGAGCACAGCAGAGCGCAAGAGTCTAGAGAATAACAGTGTATACCACGAAAGTCTAAGCTGTCCTAACTTACCACAAACGAACGTAAGGAAACCAAACGTAGCCTAACTCAACCCAACGTGAGGAGACCACTTTTACTGTCCTCCAGAGAGCCGATCAGGGTCAGGGCATGGAGGATCAATATAGACCGTAGAAATCCACCGAAAAGCAATGTGTACCACAAAAGTCAAGGATAACCTGACCAAACGTAGCCGAACCTAACATAACCAATCGTAACATCACACAACCCAACGTGCCGTGGTCACTATTGCTGACATCCACAAGGCAAAGCAGAATACACTGGAGCACGCAGGACTACATGATTGAGCCACATTGCTGTGTAATGCACAAAACACCGAGATATCCTGACCTAACCTGTGCAAACCGAACCTAACCAAACGTAGCCTATCTCGACAT
>NW_016983479.1:0-766 GCF_001483705.2 Eufriesea mexicana | reverse complement strand
TTAGAATGAATGAAACCATATAGAAAAGTGTAAAAATATGTATATGTCATAACGTTATTTATCCAGTTATTAAAGAAAGAACGCCAGTCGTGTCGCTGCGGGCCGACCGAAGGGGACGATCCCAGTCGTATCTTCCGGCCAAAGGGGACGATCGCCAGTCGTGTCGCTTCGGACAGACTGATAGGACGGTCTTCGCTCCGGTCGACGCCAACAACAAAATATTATTACCAACATTCAACTGAAGAGTAAGAAAGACATTTTTACGCGAAAATAAGATTTTTCATATATAAAAAAAATAAAGTGTATAAGTGAAAAAATTCGAAAATTGAGAAATTGATGAAAATGTCATTGTAATAAGTTAGAATGAATGAAACCATGTAGGAAAGTGTTAAATTTGTATATAGAATCGGAATTCTCCGTCAGATTCTATTGCATTGCATTCGCTATAGCAAACCAATTGGATCTTTCCTCCTTACTAATGCTGAGAAGTATGCTCACCACGATATTAGACGAAAATGCCAATCGAATTGGACGTTTCAGTCAGATTCTGTGGCATTGAGTTGACTATAGCAAACCAATTCGATCTTTCCCCCTTATTCTCGCAGAAATGCTTTCTCACAACGATATTGGTCCGAAATGTCAACAGAATTGACCTTTTCCGTCTGATTCTACCGTAATGCAATGGCTACAGCATACCAATATTATCTTTCCTCCTTATTCACGCAGAAAAGCTTGCTCACCACGATATTAGTCAAAAATGTCAGTA
>NW_016983478.1:0-605 GCF_001483705.2 Eufriesea mexicana | reverse complement strand
CCTTACCCTAACCCATTCAAACGTGATATAGGCAAACGCAACCAAACTTAACATAACGTGCTGCGGCCACTATCGCTGGACACCCCACAGCCACGCAGAGTATACGCGAGCACAGTGGAGCTTGGAGCTCTGAAAGGCACGTAAATGCACTGTACAGCACATAAGTCGGACATACCCTAAACTAACCTAGCATAACCAAACCTAACCAGACTGACTGAGCCTAACGCGCCGCGGCCACTATTGCTTGCCTCTCTCTTGCCAAGCAGAACATACTTGAGCACACAAGAGCGCAGAAACCCACGTAATAGCTGTCCTTGCCAAGAAAGTCAAAGCTATCCAAACCTATCCCAAACACACATAACCTAACCAAACGTAACCTAACTCCACCTAGAGCACCTGGATCACTATTGCTGGCGTTCCCAAAGCCAGCCAGAGCTTATTAGAGCTCAGTAGCGTGCAGAAATGCGTAGAGTCGCAGTGTAGAGAAGAAAAGTCGAATCTATCTACGCCTAACCATAGCTGACGTAACCTAACCAAACGTGGCATAACACAATAATACGAGCCGCGACTACTATTGCTGGACGCCACAAGGCCAAGCAGAAGAC
>NW_016983477.1:0-425 GCF_001483705.2 Eufriesea mexicana | reverse complement strand
CTATAGGCATTGCAATGCTATAGAATCTTGCTGGGAAATTCAATTTTATTGACATTTTCGTCTAATATTATGGTGACCTGCCTTTTTTGCATATATATGGGGGAGAGATTCTATTGGCTTGCTATAGCCATCGTGATGGTACAGAATCTGGATGGAAAGTTCAATTTTATTGACATTTTCGAATAATTTCGTGGTGAGCTAGCTTCCTTGCATGGGTATGGAGGAAAGATCCGTTCGGAGTGGTATAGCCAATGCAATACTGCAGAATCTGGCTGGAAAATTCAATTTTATTAACATTTTCGACTGTTATCGAGGTGAGCTATCCTTCTTGCCTAAATAAGCTGTGTAGGTTCTACTGGCGCACTGTAGACGTTGCAATGATATAGAGTGTTGTTGGAAAATTCAATTTTATTGTCATTTTTTAC
>NW_016983476.1:0-651 GCF_001483705.2 Eufriesea mexicana | reverse complement strand
TTGGGTTAGGTTAGGGTAGCTCTCACTTTTGTGCTCGACATAGATATAATACGGACTTCTGTGATCTACTGTGCTCTATCTTATTCCGCTTGACCCTGTGGACGCCAGCGGTAGTGCATGCGGCACGTTAGGATCAGTTATTTTACGATCGGTCAGGTTAGGCTTTCTTAGGTTTGGTCAGGGTATTTTTGACTTTTGCGCCATTCGCTGCAAGCGGCAGATTACCACGCTCTACTCTTTTCCTATATATTCTGCTTGGCTCTGCGGAGGGCAGAAATCGTGGTCTCGGCTCCTTAGGTAGTTTCAGCCAACGTTTGGTTAGGTTATGTTAATTTCGTTAGCTCTGGATTGCTTTGACTTTCGTGGTCTACGCGGCTATCCGAAGGGCTTCCGGCACTACTATGCTCTGCTCGATCCTGGGGAGGCCAGCAATAGTTGTCCCGGTACATTACGCTGAGTTAGGCTACGTGCAGTTACGTTAGGCTAGGTCAGGTTAGGTTGGGATATCCTTAACCACTGTGATATATGCAGCAACGTGGTGGATTTCTGCGCTCTACTGTGCCCTGGTATGCTCTCCTTAGCTCTGGCAGGTCAGCAATTATGGTATAGGCACGCTAGGTTTCGTTAGGCTACGTACAGTAATGATATGTT
>NW_016983475.1:0-641 GCF_001483705.2 Eufriesea mexicana | reverse complement strand
AACGTAACAGAACTATAGCTAGCGAGCCGAGGACACTACAGACGCTGGACACTACAGAGTCAAACAGAATATACTAGAGAACAGTGGAGCGCATAAGGCTACCGCATTCCAGTGTATAGCACAAAAGTGGAAGATATTGTCTTAACGAAGCCAAGCCAAGCGTAACATAAATAAACATAACGTGCGGAGAATAACATTGCTGGATTACACAGAGACAAGCAGGGCATACTAGAGCACAGCAGACGACAGCAGTCCGCCGAACGACAGTCCATACCACGAAAGTCAAAGCAATCCAGACCTAATCCAAACAGACATAGCCGAGCCAAACCTAGTCTAACTCAAACTAAAGTTCCGACACCACTATTACTGGCATCCCCAGTGTCGTGCAGAGCACAGTGAAGCAATGCATTGCGACGGAAATCTCCGAATAGCGCTGTATAGCACAAAAGTCAAAGCTATCCTATCCTACCCTAACCAACCGTGGCACTGCCAAAAGTAATCTGGCAAAACCTATTGTGCCACGACCACTAATGCTGGCCTTGCCGAAGTCTAGCAGAGTATAGTAGAGCACAGTAGTACGCAGAAAGCCATCAAATAGCTATATATAGCACAAAAGTCAAAGATGTCCTAACCTAACCAGA
>NW_016983474.1:0-722 GCF_001483705.2 Eufriesea mexicana | reverse complement strand
GACCAGTATTACTGGTATACCCCGGGCCAAGCAGAATATAGTAGAGCACAGTCGAAGGCCGAAATCCTCTGAACAGCAGTCTATAGCACATAGGTCGAGGATAGACTGGCCGAGATTAGCCGAACATATCCATACCAAACGTAACACAACTAAACTTAATGTGCCGAGACAACTATTGCTGGCCTCCCCAGAGCCAACCAGAATATATTAGGGCACAGTAGACCGCATAGTTCCGCGGCATTGCAGTGTATAGCACAAAAGTAAAAACTACCCTATCGTAACATCGCCAAACGTAACACAAAGAAACGTGACATAACTCACCATAATGTCCCGCGGCCACTATTTTCCCCAGATTCAAGCAGAATACTCTATATGTCAGTAGAGCGCAGAAATCCACCGCATTGCAGTGCACAGCACAAAAGCGGAAGATACCCTAACCTAATATGTCTTAACCTAACATACCCGTACGTAGTGTAACAAAACATAACGCTACGATACCAATGTTGCTGGAGCCCCAGATCCAAGCAGAACATATTACAGCACCGTAGAAAACAGAAATGCAACGCATGTAATGTATAGCACGAAGGTCAAGGCTGTCATGTCCTAACGTATCCAAACGTAGCAAAACACAAAGTAACATAACTCATACTATCATGCCAAGGACAATATTTCTGGCCTGCTCAGAGCCAAGCAGAATATACAAGAGCACAGTAGAGCGCAGG
>NW_016983473.1:0-656 GCF_001483705.2 Eufriesea mexicana | reverse complement strand
ATTGGCTCTCGGAAAGAGAGCAATAGTGGTCTTGACACGCTATTGTGAGTTCTGCAACGCGCCCTTTAGTTAGGATAGGCAGGGTTAGGTTAGGAAGACTTTGGCTTCTGTGGTATAAACCGAAACGCCGCGGATGTCTGTGGCCTGATGTGCTGTAATATAGTCAGCTTTTCTCTGGGGAGGTCAGCAGTAGCTGTGTCGGTCGGTTGGGAGGAGTTTTATTCCGCTTGTTTATGCCACGCTTGGATAGGTTAAACAGGGACAGCTTGACTTTTGAGCTAAACACTGCTGCTCGGCGAATTTTCTCGCTCCACTGTGCTCTCACATGCTCTGCTTTGCTGTCCGGTGGCCAGAAATTGTGGTCGTGTCTTGTTTGGTTGTGTTAGATTACGTTCGGCAAATACAGGTCGGGTGGGACGAGGTTAGGTTATCATTGAGTTTCTGCTGTACACTGCAATGCGGTGGATTTCTGCCATCCACTGTGCCCTAGTATGTTCTGCTTGGCCCATGGGAATCATGCAATAGTGGTCCCGGCGCGTTAGGTTATGTCAGGTTGCGTTTAGCTTTGCTACGTTTGGACAGGTTAGGACGGGATGGCTTTAACTTTTGGCTATAAACTGCTATTCGGCGTGTATCTGCACTCTACTGTCCCTTAA
>NW_016983472.1:0-609 GCF_001483705.2 Eufriesea mexicana | reverse complement strand
AGCTCTATCGAACTCTAGTGTGTTCCTCTTGTGTATGGGGAGGCCAGAAATTGTGGCCGCGGGTCGTCATGTTAGGTTAGATTATGTTTGGCTATGTAACGATTGGCTATGTTATTGTTACGATAAGCTATGTTTGACTCTTGTGCTGTACACTGGAATGCGGCTAATTTCTGCGATTTATTGTGTTCTCTTATTTTCTGCTTGCTTCTGTGGAGGCCAGCAATGGTGGTCTCGTCGTGTTATGCTTACTTGCGTTACGTTTGTATACGTTACGTTTGGCTAGCATAGAATATGTTACTTCGTCTTTTGTGCTACACACTGCTCTCCGTTGTACTTCTGCCTTCTACTGTGGGCTAATATGTCCTGCTTGGCTCTAGGGGTCGAGCAATAATGGCCTCGTCGCGTTAGGTTGAGCTATAATACGTTCGGTTATGTTACGTTTGGTGAGGTAAGGAGAGGATACCTTAGACTTTTGTGCTACACTCTGCCCTCCTCGGAATTCTGGGCTTTGCTGTGTGCTAATATTTTCTGCTTGGCTCTGGGGATGACAGGAGTAGTGGGCTCATCACATTAGGTTGCGATAGGTTGCGTTTGCATATTTTAGGTTTG
>NW_016983471.1:0-591 GCF_001483705.2 Eufriesea mexicana | reverse complement strand
TTTATAAATAAATATTTCTTAATAATAATATAACGTGTTAATCGAGTGCCTTTTAACCCTTTACTGTCGTATTTGTATTTGAGGAAGCTACCGATCAACTGTGAATTTTTTTTCATATTTAATCAAAGCGAAAACATTTTTATAGGAACATATTACAATTCGGCTTGTCGCTTTAGTAGAAAAAATGAGAAAAATATACAAATTTAATATATGTATAATAATAAAATGTAGGATATGGCGTCATACGAGTTCAACGGCAAAATTCGTATGACAACATACGAGTAGAAAGGATTTTAGAAGGTTGACTGCTCTTTTCACATCTGAGCGCCTGATCGTCTTTTGTTTCTGCAGGGATCACGCGTCGCGGAATGCTCTCGATAGGTCTGGTCTTTCTGGAAGCTCGATCCGCGATACGTGTATCGGCGTCTTGGCATGTGTTTACCCAATCGTCTTTTTTGATCGAGCAACTTGTCGCTGAACGCTATCGATGGTTCTGATCTGTATAGACCATGATCTGCGACATGTATCCCTGTGTAATTTACGACTGACCATCGATTCTTCGATCCTTCGATGTTGCCACAAGGTTAACAT
>NW_016983470.1:0-1466 GCF_001483705.2 Eufriesea mexicana | reverse complement strand
GGCCTGACCTGTCGTGACCTTACCTGGCCTGGCCTGGACTGACCTGGCCTGACATGACATGACCTAACATGACCAGGACTGGCCAGACATGGCCTGGCCTGGCCTGTCATGACGTCCGAACTGACCTGTCCTGACATGACCTGACCGGACCCGAGCTGACCCGAACTGCCCGGACCCGTCATGACCAGACCTGACACGACCTGACCTGACCTGAGAAGGCCAGACCTGACCAGACCTGCCCTGACCTGACATGAACTGACTGAACTGACCTGACCTGACCTGACCTGACATGCCCCGACCTGACCTGACATCACCTGTCCCGACCTGGAATGGCTTGACCTGACATGACGTGAACGGAACTGAACCGTCATTCCCTGACATGACCTGGGCTGGCCAGACCAGACATAGCCAGGCCTGACCTGACCCGACCTGAGCCGACCCGTCGTGACTTGACCTGTCTTGACCTGACCTGTCATGCCCGGACACAACCTGTCCTCACCTGACCTGAACTCACCTGACCTGACATCACTTGTCCCGACCTGGAATGGCCTGACCTGTCCTGACCAGAACGGAACTGACCCGCCATGACCTGACCCGACCTGACCTGAACTGACCTGGTCGGACCTGACATGACCTGACCTGACCTGACATGACATGACCTAACATAACCTAAGCTAACTTAACCTAACCTAACATAACATAACCCAACCAATCCATACCTATCGAAATCAAACCTAACCAAAACTCACCTAACCTAACCCAAGCTGTTGTAATCTAACCTAACCTAACATAACATAACATAACCTAACCGGACCTGACCTGAACGGACCTGACATTTGCTGAACTGACCTGACCAGACCTGTCATGCCCCGACCTGACCTGCCATCACCTGACCCGACCTGGAATGGCCTGACCTGACCTGACCTGAACGGAACTGACCCGTCATGAACTGACCCGACCTGTCCTGAACTGACCTGGCCGGACCTGACATGACCTGACCTGCCCTGACCAGAACAGACCTGACCTAATCTGACCTAACCTAACCTAACCTAACCCTACCTATCCTAACTTTGTAAAACCTATCCTAGCCAAACCTTCCTAAGCTTTAGCAAACCTAACATAACCAAACACAACCTATCCAAACTTTTCCTAACCCAACATAACGAAACCTAACCTAACATGACATAACCTAACATAGCTAAGCTACCTTAACCTAACCTAACATAGCCTAACCCAACCAATCCTAACCTAACCTAATCAAACTTAACCTAACCTAACCCAACATAACCTAACCTAACCTAACCAAATCTCACAAAACCTAACGTACCCTACCTAACCAAACTTTATCTATGCGAACCTATCTTAGCTGAACCTAACCTAACATCACCAAGTCTAGCCTTACCTAACCTAACCCAAACCAACTCATCCCAAACCAACCAACCCCAACGTAACATAACCTAACCTAA
>NW_016983469.1:302-684 GCF_001483705.2 Eufriesea mexicana | reverse complement strand
ACCTGACATGACCTGACCTGAACTGAGCTTACCCGACTGATCTGACCCGACCTGACCTGACCTTACCTCACCTCACCAGACCCGACTTTTCCTGGCCTGACCTGACCTGACCTGCCCAGATATGAAATGTCCTGATCTGAAGTGAATTGACCTCAACAGACCTGACCTGACCAGGCATGATCTGTCCTGGCCTGCCCATACCTGACCTGTCCCGACATGACCTGACCTGACCTGACCTGACCTGAATTGACCTTACCATACCTGACCTGACTTGGCCTGAACTGACCTTACCTGACCTGACTTGGCCTGAACTGACCTTACCAGACCTGACCTGACCTAACCTGACCTGACCTGACCTGACATTGCCTGACCTGTCCTGACC
>NW_016983469.1:0-281 GCF_001483705.2 Eufriesea mexicana | reverse complement strand
GTCCTGACCAGACCTGACCTGACCCAGCCTGACCTTGCCTGACCTGGCCTGACCTGAACTGGCCTGAACTGACCTTCGCTGACCTGACCTTACCTGAGCTGACGTTACCTCACTTGACCTGACCTGTCCTGACTTTAATCGACCTTACCTGCCCTGACATGACCTGACCTGACCGGACACGACCTGGCCTCGCCTGGCCTGATCTGTCCTGACCTGATCTGACCTGACCTGTCCTGACATGACCTGACCTGACTTCACCTGACCTTGCCAGACCTGGCCTG
>NW_016983468.1:0-605 GCF_001483705.2 Eufriesea mexicana | reverse complement strand
GCTATACGGTAGATTCCCGCGCTCAGCATTGCCCTACTATACTCCACTGGAACCTTGGGAGGCAAGAATTCGTGGTTGTGGCAAGTAAGATTGAGTTGGGTTACGTTTGGTACTGGGAGGTTAGGTTAAGTTTGATTAGGAAATCTCTGACCTACGTGCTATACACCGTTATCAGCTGGATGCCTGTGATCTGTGGTGCTCTGCTACATTCTGCTTGGCTCTGGGGACGCCGGCAGCAGTGGTCGCGGCACGTCATGTTGAGTTCTGCTACGATTGGTGTGGTTAAGTTAGATCTGGTTAGGTTAGGATGTGCTCTAGTACATCCTGCTTATCTTTCTGGAGGCCAGCAGTAGTGGTCTCGACGTATTAGGTTGTTTTATGCTACGTTTGGCTTGGTTAGTAAAGGATACTTTGTCGTTTATGCTGTACACCGCTATTACGAGTGTTTCTGCGCTCTCCTGTGCTACAGTACGCAATGCTTGCGCCTCTGGCGTGGCCAGTAAAAGTGGTCTCTGCACGTTAGTTTGAGTAAGGTTACGTCTCGTTAGCTTCGGTTTGAAAGGCGCGGTTGGTGTTTCTTTGACTTTTACGACATAAAATGGGAT
>NW_016983467.1:0-1200 GCF_001483705.2 Eufriesea mexicana | reverse complement strand
GGGCGGATTTCCATCGCGTCCTAAAGACAATTCCACACGCGGCGGATTTTCCTCCTAAACGCGTAGAAATCCTTTTCTCTCTCTTTCCACCGCCTCTTCTCTACCTGTTCTTCTCTTCCTCTCCTCTCCTCCCATCGGAGGACATTTTTCCTTCCTTATCTTCGCGTTATCCTTTCACGCGATGTCGCTGTCTTCTCGCCAAAAGTTAATGGAATTCGTTAATTCCGACTCGCAGAATAGCTTTTGTTATTTTCGTTTAAAGATGGATTACTCGACAGTCCAGCGCTGAGAACAGCGTCCATTAACGAAGGCTGGTCCACCTTTCCTATTTTCCACCATTCGCTGCAGTTTCGCAGAACTTTCCAGTTTTCTAAACTGCCGATATATCTTGTACGTGTTACGTTTGGGTGTACAGACTGTTGCAACGATTTTGGGTCTTCTCTTCGAGTTATGCAGTTGTCTAATAGGAGGTACCTATCCATCCAGATGAATTCTCTAGGTCTATTACCCCTCAGGTGCAGCCTGAAGTCATTCTCTCGAGTCATTCGGATATCCTTGCAGTTAATAATCGAGCTAATAAACGGTACAAAATTCTATTGCCCATGAATCATAAGACCAAGTCAGTACACTGTACTGATCTACAGTACACCTACATCCCTGAAGAATTGATGCACTCTTGACAAGCAAGGAGTAGCTTCCTTCAGTATCATCGATTTGTACGACTGTCCAATCAAGATATATTTCACCGTGAAATGTAAATAAATTAAATCTTCTGAATTTCAAAATTATTGGGAATACTGAGAATAGGCGAATTGCTGTCTATGATTCTTCGTGCAAGCTTGCAAATTTCTCGCGAAGAGCTGAGAAATTTGACTTGGAATAATCGGTCAAGATTTGATCAGGATGCTAATTCTCTCGAGAACTACTTCGATGATGGTTCAATATCGGAAGAAAATGAAGTTAATGGATAAATTAGGGTAAATTCAGCCAGATGTTTGCACCGACTTCGCACAAGTTGCACAAAATTTCTCTGACCCTTTGAAGGATCCTGTTGGAAATTTTCATCTCCAGGAAGAGCCAAAAATGGCCGTTCTCTGTCATCCTCCTTTTCATTCAATTTCCAAAGTTCCAAATACAATTTTGGTGCACCCTCTGAGTTTGTGGCACTCGCACGATGCCAGGTACGTAGGAAAAGTCGCG
>NW_016983466.1:0-380 GCF_001483705.2 Eufriesea mexicana | reverse complement strand
ACCAAACGTAACATAAGCAGACGTAATGTAACCCAACCTGAAGTGTGACGAAAGCTATTGCGGTCCACGCAAGAGCTAAGCAGAGAATAGCAGTGCAGCGTACAACGCTGAAATCGCCCGAAGAGTAGCGTGCAGCAAAAAGTGAGAGGAACCCTTACCTAACCAGACCTAACCAAACATAA
This sequence comes from Eufriesea mexicana, assembly GCF_001483705.2. Taxonomy (NCBI): domain Eukaryota; kingdom Metazoa; phylum Arthropoda; class Insecta; order Hymenoptera; family Apidae; genus Eufriesea; species Eufriesea mexicana. Next base: position 198 of record NW_016983466.1, on the reverse strand, counting down.
TCAAACGTGACCGATTCTAATCTGACGTGCCTAGCGCACAATTCCTGGCCTCGCCACCTCCAAGCAGAGAATATTATAGAAGAGTAGAGCGCAGAGACCCATAGAGTGGCAGTATATTGCACGAAGGTCAAAGACATCCTAACCTCATCCAGACGAAGCTAACCTAACCAAGCGTAACATAACTCAACCAAACGCGCC
>NW_016983465.1:0-552 GCF_001483705.2 Eufriesea mexicana | reverse complement strand
CTTACCATTGGCTTGAAGGCGTTAGGCGATCCATTCAGCATTATATAACAGATTATTGATTTTCATTAGACCTCTTCTCTGGCAAGAAGACAGCAGTACTTGCCATTGGGCTGAAGGCGCTATTCACCAAGCTTCATCAGGTTATAGATTTTGAGCAGACCTATTCTCTGGCAAGTAGATGGCTGTACTTGCCATTGGATTGAAGGCGTTGGGCGACGTACTCACTAAGCTATAACAGATTAAAGATTTTGAATAGACCTATTCTCTGGCAAGTAAATGGCTGTAGTTGTCATTGGATTGAAGGCGTTAGGCGATCTAATCACCAAGCTATGACAGATTATAGATTTTGAATAGACTTATTCTCTGGCTAGTAGATGGCTGTACTTGCCGTTGGATTGAAGGCGTTAGGCGATCTGTTCACCAAGCTATAGCAGGTTATAGATTTGTAATAAACCTACTCTCTGGTGAGTAGATGGTTGTACTTGCCACTGGATCGAAGGCGTTATGCGAACTATTCACCAAGCTATAACAGATTACATATTTTGAATAGAC
>NW_016983464.1:0-510 GCF_001483705.2 Eufriesea mexicana | reverse complement strand
GCGCCATGCTTTTCTCTGGTATGTTCTGCTTGGCTCTGGGGAGGCAGACAAGGGTCGTCCAGGGGCGTCAGTTTTAGTTATGCTACTTTCGGTTATGTTACGCTCTGACACGTTAGGACAGTTTCTTCGACTATTGTGCTATGAACTTCGATTATATGGACTTCTGCGCTCTACTCTGCTCTAATATTTTCTGCTTCGCTCTGAGGAGGGCAGCAATAGAAGTCTCAGTGCGTTATTGATAGTTTTTCTACGTTTGGTTACCCCACGTTTGCGCAGGTTAGGATAGGATAGTTATGTCTGTCGTGCTATACACTGCTGTACGTGGCATTTCTGCGCCGAACTGTGCTCTAGTATGTTTTGCTTGGTTCTGTGGAGGCCAGCAGCATTGGCCTCGGCACGTTAGGTTGAGCTATGATGCCCCTGCTTAGGTTAAGTTTGGTTAGGTTTGATTAGGGTAGATTTGTCTTTTGTGCTATAGGCTGCAATTCAGTGAATTCCTGCGCACTTCTG
>NW_016983463.1:0-593 GCF_001483705.2 Eufriesea mexicana | reverse complement strand
TTTTACGCTACAATGAGGCGGATTTCTGCGGTTTACTGTGCCCTAGTGTATTCTGCTTGGCTTCGGGGTGGTCAGCAGTAGTAGTGTGGACACGTTAGGTTGAGTTACGTTTGTCTTGGTTATGGTACGCTTGGTTAGGTTAGGACACGGTAACAGTTTCTTTTGCGACATCCCCTGGTATTCGGTGGATTTCTGCCCTCTACATTGCTCCAGTATGCTCTGCTTTGCGTTTGGGAGGCCAGAAATTGTCTCTACGCCATGATATTTAATGTTAGGTTACGTACGGTTAGTTTACGTTAACATGTGTATTGTACGGGTAGCTTTGATTTTTCTGCTATACACTGCGATTCTATGGATTTCTGCGCCCTACTCTACTCTAATGAGTTATGCAAGACCCTGGGGAGGACAGAGGCAGTGGTTTTGGCGCGTTAGGTTAAGTTACGCTTGTTTATAGTATGCTTGGATAGGTTGGGACAGGATACAGTTGACTTTTGATATATAGACCGCTATTTGGTTGATATCTACGCTTTACATTGCTCTAGTACTCTCTGCTCGACTCTGGTGACGCCAGTAACAGTGTTCCCGGCACATAA
>NW_016983462.1:0-271 GCF_001483705.2 Eufriesea mexicana | reverse complement strand
GAGGAGGAGACCGAGGTATTTCATCCGGTCCCGTACCACGACCACGACGTTCCCTACGCGCATCAGGGACTCGGGCGGCTTTCCGTGGTGCCGATGGCAAAACCACAATGCCTTGGTCTTCTCGGTGGAGATACACAGCCCTAGCCGCTGGATGCTATTCGCGACGAGGGCCACGTCGCTTTCCCCGCGCAGGGTGGGCTCCTCCCTACTCGTCCCGGCGGCCTTCACCAGCGTGTCGTCCGCGTAACACGTCAGGCTCAGGCCGCGGGGG
>NW_016983461.1:0-1268 GCF_001483705.2 Eufriesea mexicana | reverse complement strand
GTTAGATTAGATCTTTGTACCATACACTGCCATCCGCAGACTTCTGCGCAGTATTGTATTCTATTATTTTCAGCTTGCCTCTTGGGAGGCCATCAATAGTGGTCCCGGCGCGGTAGGCTGTGCTATGCTACGTTTCTTTAGGTCAGGTTAGGAAGGTCCGGTTAATGTTCCTTTGTCTTCTGTGTAATACACTGCTATTCGGTGGACTCATGCGGACAACATTGCTCTATAATACTCAGCACGTCCATGGGGATGGTCGAAAGTGTGGTAGTGGTACGTTAGGTTTAGTTAGGCTACGTTTGGTTAGGTAATGTTAGGATATGTTTGGTTAGGGTAACTTTGGCTTTCGGGCTATACACTGTTACTCGGTTGATTTCTGTGATCTACTGTGCTATACTATATTGTGCTTGGCTATGGGGAGGCCAGGAGCAGTGGTCGCAGCACGTCATGTTGAGATATGCTGCGATTGGTTAGGTTTGGTTAGGTCAGGCTATGATAGGATATCAACGGCTTTTGTGCTATTCACTGCGCGTCGGTAAATTTCTGCACACTACAGTGCTCCAGTACATCCTGCTTGTCTCTTTAGAGGCCTGCACTAGTGTCTTCGTCATGATAGGTTGGTTTATGTTACGTTTGGCTAGATAAGGAAAGACTACTTTGACTTTCGTGCTGCTCCCTGCTCTTCGGTGGACTTCTGCATTCTAATGCGCTCTAATATGCTATGCAGGTCTCTCGTAGGCCAGAAACGTTGGTCTCGTCACGTTATTTCGTGTTTCATCACGTTTTGGTAGGTTAGGTTAGGCCATGTTTGGTGAGGATACGTTTGATTTTTGTGCTATGCACTGCAATGCTCTAGATTTCTGCTGACAGCAGTACTCTAGTATTTCCTTCCTTGCTCTGTGGATGCCAGCAATACTGGTCTCCGCACGTTAAGTTTAGGTAGGCAACGTTTGATTAGGTTATGGTAGCTTGGGTTAGGACTTGATAGATATGACTTGTGTGCTACACACTGCGATTCTATGAATTTCTGCGCTCTACTGTCCACTAGTAAGTTTTGCACGACTCTGGGGAGGCCAGCAATAGTGGCCGGGGTACGTTAGGTTGGGCTATGTTACGTTCGCTTATGTTAAGGTTGGTCTTATTAGGATAGGATAGCTTTGAGTTTTGCGCTATGCACCGCTGTTCGGTGGACTTCTGCGCTCTAGTGTGCTTCAGGATATCCTGCTTGGCTCTGGGTATGCCAGCAGTAGCGGTTTCGGTGCGTTACG
>NW_016983460.1:0-722 GCF_001483705.2 Eufriesea mexicana | reverse complement strand
TGACGGGCCATGAAAGCCGTTGCTGGTCTCACGAGAGCTATACACAGTATAGCAGAGCAAATCAGGCCGCTGGAATCGTCCAAACAGCAGTGTATAGCACAAAAGCCAAAGCTGTCCTAATGTAACCTAACCAAACGTCGCAGAACCAAACGAAACTTAACACAAACTAACGTGACGAGTACAAAATTACGGGCGTCCCCAGAGTCGAGCAGAGTGCAGTAGAGCAATGTATAGCGTAGGCATCCTCCGAATAGCGGTATATAGCACAAAATTCAGAGCTAACCTTACCTACCCTAACCAACAGTAGCATTAACAAACGTAGCATAACAAAACCTATCGTGCCCTGACCACTATTGCTGGCTTCCCCTTTGGCTTCCCCAGAGTCGAGCATTGAATAGCACAGCAGATTAGAGCGCAGAAAGCTACCAGATAGCAATGTACAGCGCAAAAGTCATAGACACCCTGACCTAAGCACGCTTAACCTATCCTCACCCAGCGTAGAATAACTAAACCTAACGTGCCGTGACCACTATTTCTGGCCATCCCAGAGCCAATAAGGACATACTAGAGCTCAGTAGAGCGCAGAAATCTACCGAGTAGCTGTGTACAGCACAAAAGTTATGGCTACTCTAACCAAGCTTAGCCTCACCGAACCTATGCAAACGTGACATGACTCAATATAACGGGACGAGACCACTATTTCTGTCCTTCCCAGAGCCAAG
>NW_016983459.1:0-533 GCF_001483705.2 Eufriesea mexicana | reverse complement strand
AAACTTAGCCTAACATAATCTAACCGAACGTAACCTGACTCAACATTACATGCCGGGACCACATATTGCTGGCCCTCACAGAGCCAAGCTGGAAACATTAGAGCACTGTGGGGCGCAGGAATCCACTTAAAAGCAGAACTGAGCGTAATGTGCCGAGACCACTATTGCTGGCTTTCCCGGTACCTACATGAACATATTAGAGCTCACTAGAGCGCAGAAGTCAATCGAATAGCAGTGTACAATGCAAAAGTCAAAGCTACCCGGTCCGACCCTAACCAAACGTAACGTGACCGAACGTAGCCTACATCAACCGAACGTACTGCGACCACCATTGCTGGCCGCTCCAGAGCCATGAAGAACATGTCGGACGAGAGTAGGGCGCAGAAGTCCATAGAATCGAAGTGTACAGCGGAAAAGTCAAAGATATCCAAAGACATCCCATGCTAACGTAAGCTAACCATACGTAATCCAGCTAAGCCTTACATCTCGCGGACACACATTCTCGGATCGGCAATGCAAATCAGAGCATATTA
>NW_016983458.1:5231-5507 GCF_001483705.2 Eufriesea mexicana | reverse complement strand
CTGCCCCAACCTAACCTAGCCAAACGTAACCTAACTCAAACTATCGCGCCACGACCACCATTGCTGTCCTCCCCAGAGGCGAGCAGAGTACAGTGGAGCAATGTAGAACGCAGAAATCCAGCGAAGAGCAGTGTATAGCACAAAAGTCATAGGTATCCTCTCCTAACGTAACCAAACGTAATAATACCATACGCAACGTAACTCAGACTAACGCGCCGAGGGCACTACAGCTGGCCTCCGCTTATCCAAGCAGAATATACTAGAGCCCAGTAGAGC
>NW_016983458.1:0-1968 GCF_001483705.2 Eufriesea mexicana | reverse complement strand
TGGACAATAGTGTATAGCTCGAAAGTCGATTCCATCCCAAGCAAACAAAACCATACACGACCTAGACAAACGTAGCCAAACTCAACGTGATGTGCCACGACTACTGGTGGCCTCCCCAGGGCCAAGCAGAGTATAGTAGAGCGCAGTCCAGTGCAGAAACCCATCGAATAGCAGTATATAGCACGAAAATCGATGATAACCCGACCAAGATTGACATAACCTAAACTAACCAAACGTCAACTAACTGAACCTAACGTGCCGCGGCCGCTATTGCTCGCCTCCGAAGAGTCAAGCAGAGTATAGTAGAGAAATGTAGAGCGCATAAATCTACCGAACAACAGTGCATAGCGCAAAAGTCGTGGCTATCTTAACCTAACATGGCATAACCTAACATAGCCAAACGTTACGTGACTGAATGTAACGTGCAGCTACCGACATTGATGGCCACCGTAGATCCAAGCAGAGCATGTCAGAGCACATTAGAGCGCAGAAGTCCACCGAATAGCAGTGTATAGCACAAAGACCAGAGTAGCCTATCCTAATATATCCACGCTTAACGTAACCTTACGAAACACAGCTGAAACTAACGTACCCCGGAAACTATTGCTGCACTCCACAGAGTCGAGCGGAACTTAATCGAGGACAGTTGGGCGCAGAAATCCATAGGAACGCAGTGTATAGCACAAGAGTCATATCTATCCAGACCAAACCCAAGCTAACGTATCGTAACCAATCGTAGCCTACCCCAACACAGCGTGTGGCGAGCACGTTTGCTGGCCTCCCCTGGGCGAAGCAGATTGTAGTAGAGCACAGTAGACCACAGAAATCCACCGAACAACAGCGTACAGCACGGAAGTCAAAGATAACCTTACCAAACTTGACCTAACCTACCAAACCATTCGTAACAAATCTCAACCTAACGAGCTGCGAACGCAATTGCGCGCCTCCCCAGAGTCGAGCAGGGTAGAGTGGAGCAACGTGGAGCGTAGAGATCCACCGAATAGCAGTGTATTGCACAATAGTCAAAGAAGTACTATCCAAGCCATCCTAACCTACAATAACGAAATGTAACATAACTAAACCTAACGTGCCGAGACCACTATTACTGGCCACGCGAGATACAAGCAGATCATATCAGAGCGCAGTAGGGCGCAGAAATCCAACGAATAGTTTTGAACGGCACAAAAGTCTGGGATAATCTGCCCTAGCATAACCAAAGTTGTCGTATGCAAACGTAGCCTATCTATGCCTAACGCGTCCAGGCCACTAGTGCTGGCCACACCGGAGCCAACCAGATAATAACAGAACGCAGTAGAGCGCAGGAATCGGAGAACAGTAGCTTATAGCACAAATGTCTAAGCTATCCTATCATAACCTCGACGTACTTAACAAAACCAAACGCGGCGTAGCTCAACCTTAACGTGACGAGACCACCATTGCTGGCCCCCCAGAGCCTAGTATAATATGCTAGAGCACAGTATAGCGCAGAACTCCGCCCCAATGCAGCGAGTAGCACAATAGCCGAACATATCCGGACCTAACCTTACCTAATCTAACCCAACCAAACGCTGCATAACCCACAATGACGTGCAGCGACCACTGCTCCTGGACTCCGCAAAGCCAAGCTGAATGTAGTAGAGCACAGTAGGTCACTGAAATCCACCGAATGGCAGTGTAAAGCACGAAAGTCAATGTAGCATATCCTAACCTAGCCAAACGTGACAGGTACAAACGTAACATAACTAAGCCCACCTTGACGTAGCCAACATTGCTCGCCTCCACAGAGGCAAGAGGAACGTACCAGAGTACAGTATAGCGCAGAAATCCGCCGCATTGCCGTGAATAGCACACAAGACTCAGATATCCATGCATAAACTGCCCTAACCTAACCTAACCGAGCGTAGTACAAGACAACATAACGTGCAGCGACCAATGCTCCTGGCGTCTGCATAGCGAAGCAGAATGTGA
>NW_016983457.1:0-714 GCF_001483705.2 Eufriesea mexicana | reverse complement strand
ACATCCACACACCCATACTTCCATAAATCTGTCCACCCATACACTCATCCATCCATACATACACTCATACATCCATACATAAATACATACATACATATATACATCCTTGCATCGATACATCCGTACATACATCCATCCATTCCTCAATCGATCCATACATCCATCCATCCATACATCCAGCCATCTATACATCCATCGAGCCATCCATCCATCCACCCATACAAGCACCCATGCATACATCCATCGATCCACACATCTATCCATACATACATGAATAAATATATACATCCATACATCCACACATCCGTAAAATATACTTCCACTCATCCAAACAACCATAAATCCGTCCAACCATACAACCATACATCCATACATACATCCATTCGTACATCCACAAATCCATACATCCATTCATCCAAACTTCCACCCTACCATATATCCATCGATCCACACATCCTTCCATCCATACATCCATCCACCAATTCATCCATCCCGCCATGCATCCATACACATATCAATACACAGATCCATACATACACCCATACATTCATTCATACATACATCCATACATACATACTTACATCCATCCATACATACATCCATACATACATACCTCAAACACATCCATACACTCAAACATACATACGTACATACATTCATACATTCAGACGTCCATCCATCCATACCTCTATCCATCCATACATCCGTCCATTC
>NW_016983456.1:0-1112 GCF_001483705.2 Eufriesea mexicana | reverse complement strand
TATTTGGCTAGGCACGTTAGATAGGGATAGGTTACGTTTCGTTCGGTTTGGTTAGATCGGGTTGTGTTAGGACTTCTTTTACTTCTTTGCTTTACACTTCATTGCGGCGGACTGCTGCGTTCTACTGTGCTCTGTTATATTCCCGTTGGTTCTGGTGAGATCAGCAACAGTAGCCTAGGCGCGTCAGGTTGAGGTGGGCTACGTCTGGATGTGTTGCGGTTGGCTACGTAAAGAAGCGATAGCTTTGACTTTTATTCTATACAACGCTATTCGGTGGACTTCTGCACCTTACTGTGTTCTAGCATGCTCTGCATGGCTCTGAGGAGGGCAGAAAGTTTGGTCTCGGGTAGTTAGGTTGCGCTATATTACGTATGTCTATGCTTCGTTTGGTTTGATTAGGATAGGATAGCTTTGACTTTTTATTACGTATGTCTATGCTTCGTTTGGTTTGATTAGGATAGGATAGCTTTGACTTTTGTGCTATACACTGCTTTTCGGCGGATTTCTGCTCTCTACATTGCTTTAACATGAACTGCTTGGCTCCGGGGAGGCCAGCAACAGTAGTGTCGGAACGTCATGGCTTGTTATGCTTCCTTTGGATATGTTACGTTTGGTTATGTCAGGATAGGATAGCTTCGAATTTTGTGCTATACAATGCTGTTCGTTGAATTTCTGCGCTATAATATGCTCAAATGCTCCCTGCTTTGTTAAGGGGAAGTCAGCAATAGTAAACTCGGCACGTTAGGTTGAGTTATGTTACATTCGTCTACGTTACGTTTGGCTACGTCACGATGGGTTACCTTCGACTATTGTGCTATGCACGGCGATTCTATGGATTCCTACGCTCTACTTCTCGCTAATATGTCCTGCTTGGCTATGGGGATGGCAGCAATGGTGGTCTCGGCCCGTTTGTATGTGTCAGGTGATTGCGCAGCACGGTCTGTTGGTGCTGAACCAGCCGTGCGGTGTCACAACGTTTGAGACAACGCGCGGGAAATCTAACATCGACGTGACGCTCGTCACTCCGGAGGCACTACCGCTCGTGCACAACTGGAAGGTGCACGAGGACGGAACCTCCAGCGACCACCGGATACTGGAGACGCGACTCAACC
>NW_016983455.1:0-551 GCF_001483705.2 Eufriesea mexicana | reverse complement strand
GTTTGTGGCACGCCAATAGAATATTTCATCCCTATCTATGCAAGTGGGTCTGCTCTTAACGATGCTAGTCGAAAATGTCAGTAAAATCGAACTTTTCAGGCAGCTTTCCATGGAACTGCAGTGGCTATAGCATGTCAATAGAATATTCTGCCCATATTTATACAAGAAGGTTAGCTGACCACGATGTTATTAGAAAATGTCAATAAAATTGAGTTTCGCTGCGAGATTCTACAGCATTGTAATGGCTATAGCAAGCCAACAGAGTCTTTCCCCATTATTAATGCAGGAAAGGTAGCTCACAATGATATTAGTCGAAGATATCCATAAAATCGTGTTTTCCAGCCAGATGCTATACCTTTGCTATGGCTATAGCACGCCAATAGCATATTTCCTCCATATTTATACAAGAGGTTCCGCTGACCACGATGATAGTAGAAAATATGTATAAAACTGAATTTTCCAGTCAGATCCTATGGCATTGCAATTGATATGGCGCGCCAATAGAATCTTTCCTCCTTATTTATGCAAGAAAGCTAGCTCACCACGATATT
>NW_016983454.1:0-543 GCF_001483705.2 Eufriesea mexicana | reverse complement strand
GAGGCCAGCAATAGTGGTCGCTGCAGGCTATACTGCGTTATGCTACGTTTGTTTATGATATATAAGTTTGGGTTAGGCTCGTGCAGCTTTGACTTTTCTGCTATACACTATTATGCGATGGATTTCTGCGCCCTACTGCGCCCTTGTATTTTTTGCTTGTCTCCGGCGGCGACAGCAATAGCGGTCGGGGCACCTTATGCTGAGCTACTCTACGTTCGGTTAGGTTACCTATGTTTGGGTTAGGTCCGGGTAGAGCTGACTTCTCTGCCGTACCCAGCGATTCGATTAATTTCTCTGCTCTCTATTGCCCTCATATGCTCTGCTTTGCTCTGGGGTGGCCAGCAATAGTGGTCGCGGCACGATAGAATGAGTTAGGTTACGTTTGGTTATGTTACGGTTGGTTAGGTTAGGACATGTTAGCTTCGATTTCTTTACGGTACAATGCAATTCGGTGGATTTCTGTGCTCTACTGTGCTCTAGTACGGTCGGCATGCCTCTGGAGGGTAAAGCAATGGTGGTCCCGTCACGCAAGTTTTAGTTATG
>NW_016983453.1:0-774 GCF_001483705.2 Eufriesea mexicana | reverse complement strand
CACTGCTTTTCACTGGATCTCTACCCTCTAAGTTGCACTACTATACTCTGCTCCACTCCATGGAGGCCTGTAATAGTGGTCTCGGAACGTTAGGCAGTGCTAGCCTACGTTCGGGTAGGTTATGGTAGTCCTTGTTAGGCCTGGATATCCTTGACCTCGCGCTATACACTGCGATTCTGTGCATCCCTGGCCTCTACACTCCTCCATCTTGTTCTGCCTGCCTGTGGGAAGGGCAGTAGTAGTGTTTGCGGCAAGTTGGTTTTATTTATGTTACGTTTGGTTGCGTTACGATTCGCGCGGTTAGGACAAGATATCTTCGACCTATGTGCTATATGCTGCTATGTGGTGGCTTTCTGCACCCTAGGGCGATCAAGTACAATCTGCTTAGATCGGGCCAGGCTAGTAGCAGTGGTCTCGCCACGTTTGGTTATGTTAGGTTACGTTTGGTTAAGCTGCGTTTGGCTTCGTCATGACGAGTAGCTTTGACTTTTGTACTGTACACAGCTATTCGGGGGTTGTCTGCGCCCGACATTGCCCAAATGGCCTCTGCTTGGCCCTTGGGTGGCCAGCAGTAGTGGTAGTGTGACGTCAGGTTGTGTTACGTTACCTTTGGCTATGTTACCATACCTTAGGTTAGGAGAGGACAGCTTTGACTTTTGTGCTATACATTCCAATGCGGCGGATTTCTGCGATCAACTCTGCTCTAGTATATTCTGCTTGTCTCCGGTGATGCCAGCAACAGTGGTCTCCGCACGTTATGTTGAGTTATGCTTC